>NC_140574.1:34110974-34288474 GCF_057381845.1 Rhamphochromis longiceps
GATGCACTCAGCTTATACAACAATCGCCTTCCCCCTGCTGAGCGTCTCCTTACAGTCTATCTGTAGACTCCTCTCAGGTTCATCTGTAGGCTGTGGCTCGAGTACTGGTTATAACTGTTTATGGGCACGAATATGGCAGACTTTTAAGGGTAAAATTATCAGCAATGAGGAAATCTTTTTTCTTCTCTTTGGCGCCACTCCCGTTGGTGGCACTTTGGAGTAGGTGTTGTTCTCTTTGGCCTATGCCAAAAGCCATTCTTGGGTTAAAAGGAGGCTGGAGGCTGTCTTGCATGTTAAATATCCAGCCCAGAGGCAAAAGTAGGGAACTAAGTAAGTGCCTGAGCTGCCTGAAATGGAAGCAAATGGGGTGGGCTGGATATTGTTGTGGCGCAACCGCACATGGTAGCAGAATAAGGCAGGAAAAGTTGCTTGACAGCTCCTGGGAGAGGCTTTGATTGATGGCAACGCTCCAGGGAGTGTTTCAAAATGAACTTAGTTAACTTGGAGCCACATGAAGCATTCATCACTTGCTGCCATACAGGAGTGAGATGCTCACTGCAAGCTAGGCAGCATTTTATTTAGAAAGGCACCTGGGGAACATCTTCACTGGAGTAGCAGGTACCTATTTACAGCTATTTTAAGGCTCACATCAACAAATCTCCAAGATTTTCTCAAATCAAAGTATCGACGTGACTGCAGCTACTTCAATTTGCTCATCAGGTTTCGAGAGTCTTAGGACTGGGTGTGTCACGTGTGGTTTCAAAGTGTGAAATATAAAAATGATTTTGAGGCAGAAGAACAAATTCTTATGGCGCGTCAGCTCCTGTATTAAAAGATTGGTCATATTGCTTTACAGTCTTGTGAGTCGACCTAAATTCAGTAGCCACAGCCCTACATTTTGATGACAATAAAAACTTTTGATATGCATCAGTTGGAATGTCTATTTTTTGTCCACCTATTGCAACGACCTACAAGAACAAGTCTTGAAAGTCAAAAATCATACATTCTAACAGAACAAGGTTCAGATTAGGGGTTAGAGTTAGACCTCAGAGGGTAGGTTAAGTCATGATGGTCTTCCTGCTGGAGCCAGGTGTTCCTCCTCTCCTGCATTCTCTCCCATCACTACGTTTTTCTTTATTTATTGAAAATTTAAAAACTTCTAAGCTGCCACTGGAAAGATCTGACATAGTGGCAAGCAGTACTTTCACAGCGGTCATTACAGTAGCAACAGATATTGTGGGAAATACAGTAACGAGCTGTGGAGTTGCTTAGACCTTAGGTAACAAAACCGATAAAGTTCTGATGACGGACTTTTCTTTCTGTTCTTTCAGTTCGCAGGTCGATTAAGATTTCATGTCTTTCTGCTACTCTCTGATTTAACTCTGTGCCCCATTAAAACAGCTCCTGGAGTGTTTGCTGGCTAGCTTTAGCACAAAGTGAGTTTTCATTTTAAGCCCCTGCACAGAATGAGTGAGTGAGGTTCATCGTTTTCTGTTGTTTTGAATGGCATTCATGGGGATTTTGAAAAATGTCCACTATAAAAGATTAATTAATTAATTAATTAATTTTCTTTGCAAGCTCCTTTGACAATTAAGTCATTTGTTTTTTTTTAAGTCCAGTAAGGATAGAGGGATATCAAAATCTTAATAGATGAATGGTAACTGGTAGATATTCTATATGTGAACGCAATGTTCCGGCTGTAGCTCAGGTGGTAGAGCAGGTCCCCTACTAACTAGAGATTTGGTGGTTTGATCCCAGTCTGCATGCCAAGTATTCTTGGACAAAATACTAACCCCATGGTGCTCTCCCATGAATCCATCAGAGTGTGAATGTCAGATAGGAAGCACTTAAGAACACCGTAGAAAAAAGTGAATGTGCAAGTTATGTAAAGCTCCGATAGAGTAGAAAAGTGCTATATATATATATTTGTTTGTTTGTTTTGTTTTTATTCTGTTTTTTTTTTCTGTTTTTTTTTTCATTTTAGCCAAGTCAGGTTCACCAGAAAACCATTTCAGCAGACCAGCATGGATACATTCATGTCATTGGGATAACTAAATAGAAGGCCGTTGGTCTACAGGTTATTAATTATACTTTTGTCATTTCTACAACATGTCAAAAATAACTAGAGTCTACTGGGTCAACAAAACGTTACTCTCTGGTTTTCTGGATTACAAGTGAAAGTGAAAGTGAAATATTGTGGTGTTCTGCTTAGAACAGAATTTCAAATCTGCAGCTCTCACCTCAGTTTTTGCCCACACAGGGTCTTTGTCACTGTCAGCTGTATGACAATATTTTATTGGCAGAATGAGCTTTGTTGGCGTGAAAGCATTTATGTTTCGTGTCACTGTGAAAGCTAAGTGCGCTTTGTTTATGCCTCCTCATCAGGCTTTTTAGTGTGGGATCGCTCATTCCTGCTTTTGTCATACCTCCATTCCTCCCCCTCTCTCGAAACAAGTGAGGGATTAAAACAGAGTCGTCTGGAACAGAAGACCGTGATGAGAGAGAAGCAAGAAGATGACAGCAGCTCACTGGAAACCACAGGATGGATTTATTTTGTCTTCAAGACTTAAAAAGTACAAGACTTGAGCACAGCAGCTCAGCTTTTTGCTATGTTCCTGTTCCTGTGGGCTGTAATGTTAAATAGTGGACAGAAGGGACATTTTTCATGTATTAAATAATAATCACAGCTAAAGCATGTTCGTGTGTGTTAATACATCTTGAACGCACAGTCAAGAATCTAAAAAATGCCCTTCTTTTACCAAAGCCAAGCTAAATTTAAACACAAATAAATGTGAGATGTAGATAAATGCATTTTTTATGGCAAAATCTTAGAATGTCTGCAAAGACTGATAGAGGCTGAAGACCAAGAGAAGCTATTTTTGACACTCACCAATCAATATATAAAGATTTCAACTTTGACAACACGGTCAGACATAAACTATTTCAGAGATCTCTTTGACTTTGTGGGTTTTCACATCTACAAAAAGCACATAAGGAAGCCAGGCACACAAACCCTCCTCAAAAGAAGTAGTTTATGGTTGTGTTTCAGCAGTAGCTTCCTACCATCTGTGTTGTTTTATGCAAGTACATTACAACAATTTCAGGGACATGCAGTTTCAAATAATGGCTTTGTCACACAAGAAGAATTTAAAGTTGTTTAGATTTCTAAAACGTATAAAAATGGCAAATGTTTTCCTGTTCCTATTTTATTTTAGAATTGAGTAGACTGCTACTGCCATCTGTTTTGCCACAAATATGACGGCATAATAACCTCAGTTTTTCTTTTAGATATGCAAACTCTAAGTCAGCCTTCCCTGTTTTGTGTTCCTGCTCTATGATCGGCTTGGAGCTCAAAGAACTACAAAAAGAAGTTCACTGCAGAAACTATCTAAAGTTATAGATAAGGAGAGCTCACGGGAGGAACCTTCTGCACATCAAGACTAACTTTGTCTTTGCCGCTCCACTCAGGCAAGGCATGCAGGTTATGAGGCAGAACTGACCACCTTTCCACCAGACCGTCATGAGAAGGTCACTACATTCACTTGTTTCATCAGTTTCTGGTTCTTGCAAAGCATCTCTGATGTTTCCTTCACCTCAGCATCCTCTCAGGACAGGCACGGCAGTAATCTACAATCTGAGTAGTTGACAGGGACGTACAATCATTAGATTCTAGACTGTTCTTCTTCAAGACAGTCTCTAAAATATACACTACTGTTTTCTGTTTGTTTTGCAGTTTTTCATTTATGATTCTGTTTTTGTATATATAATATATAATATGACACAATGATCCTCGAGTCAAATATAAATATTTAAATAGTCATTCTTGTTATTTCACTGCCTGATGGTAGTTACAATGGCTTTTCACTTTATTTTAGTTTCTTCTTCTTTTGGATTCTTCTTCTGTTCTCTGGAATGTGTTTTGCTGTTCGGAAGATTTTCAACGAAACAAGAAAAATATCCCACAGTTGCAACCCTAGAAACACAATCCGAGTTGAAATTCACTGTGTTGTTTTTGGCAACTTTTGCCAATAAGGTGGGGTTTTTGGTTTTACTACATCTATCCCATGATATTCACATCAGACACTTGCATAAATACATAATGCAACAAAGTGCTGACATCAAAGGAAATGATAAGGAGAAAATATAAAGCAATTTTGTTTGCACAGAGTCAGAAAGCCAGCTCTTTTGAAATGTAAAGAGTTCAGTGAATCTTTGAGCCTCGGGCAAATGATTGTTTCACCCTGAGGCTTTGATTGCAAACACCCGTGAAGTCACCTTTGCAGTCTGCAGTCTGTCACCAGTGAAAACTTTGAAATAGTAAAACAGACACAGACATGCAATAATAAAACTATATTTCTCACATTTCTATACAATATAGTGTTATTCACTGAGCCACACTCTCAATCTTGCGCCCACTTTCCTTGTAACAGAACAGGGTTTACAAAGTGGGTGAACAATGGCCTGTCGCTTTGGTGAAAACAATGTCTCCACTAGACAAGGTCCAAGTCATTTTGTATGTAATGAATGCTCAA
The DNA here is from genome assembly GCF_057381845.1 of Rhamphochromis longiceps. NCBI lineage: Eukaryota > Metazoa > Chordata > Actinopteri > Cichliformes > Cichlidae > Rhamphochromis > Rhamphochromis longiceps. The sequence goes on from NC_140574.1 coordinate 34,115,507, forward strand.
CTCAAGGTAACAGGCGACCCTGTTGTTGTCTGCTACCTTGTTGACTGTGTGTATGTTCCTGCCTGTCATTGTGTGTGTGTTTGACAGCATGCGTTAATAGAGCGAGATTGCTCTGAGCGTTGAGCCAAAGACTGAGTTCAGTCAAAGTTTACATCAATAATACAAATGCAGATACTCAAGGTTGCAAGCTGCTTTAGCGTAGGTTTTCACTGTAGCCATCAATTTGCTCCTATATACAGGAATAATTATTTATCAGATTTTATGTATTAAACATGATATCAACTTCTTGGTAATTATTTTGATTTTTTTTTTTTTTTTTTACAAGATTACTTAAAATTATTTCCACACTACTTAAATTTTACTTACAGTATAATTATTCTGCTGTTTCCTGTATAAATCTTTTTATGCAGAAAACAGACTTTTTACCCCCTTATTCTAGTGTGCCTATCTTTAAGTATTTGTAGGAGGGAGAGGTAAGTGACGGAAGTGACAGGAAAAGGTAAGCGACCCATGTTGTAGGTGACGTCAGACGCCGGAGATTTGGCGGAAAATAAGCGAATTTAACAAAGTTTCTTTAAGCTTCAGTATTGCCAAATAAACTAATCAATTGTCATATAACTAACAACATCTGTCCAATCATCTCTAACACCCTGGAGGACAACGGGGAGAGTTTAGACGCTCTCCAAGATTACATCGACCGGTGCTTCCAAGATTTAGTAATGAAGAAGGCTCAGAGTGCATCTTCCCCGGCCAAAATTAAGACACCGTCATCAAAGAGACGTCGCCTGGCAGACTCCCCCGGCACAACATCCCTCTTCCCTTCTGTTTTTCTTATCCTTCATCTTTCTTTCTCCCTTTCCTATCCCTCAGTCATGTCTGTCCCGTTTGTAACAACTGAAAATAAAATAAATAATAACAACAAAGGTCGATCAAATGGACCAATACGGCAAGGCCGTGATGATCCATTTGGGAAAGTAAATCCATTGGGTATCCTTGTTGGTCTTCAGACAACAATTCTGACGGCTAAAGAACCAAATGGGACAAGCAAAAAAAAAAAAAAGTATTTGTAGGTAAATATAATTGCATTGTAATTTTAAATAAAATGCATTGAAATTCAGTTTTATACAGGGGAATTTCACCCTTAATTGTGGGCCGCATTAGAAAGTGTTACATATAGTATCTCGTGTTGCTTTATGTTGTAAGACCCTAATAGTTCATGTATTTGGCAACAGTGAGAAAGAAGAACTCACATTCAGGAACAGATCTAAAGCAGAACAAGACTCAAGAAGGGAGAGAGCCCCCCAAAGTCAACATTTAGGTTCAGTTCTCAGCTTCTGCTGGGCCCTAATAAAAACCAGAAACTTGGCTTATTCAGATTATTCCTGGGTTAAGAGTTGAATGTTCATTTTTCACCAGGACACATCACAGTGGTAACTTGTGTGCACACCTAACCTACTCCAGACCAGGTAATATATGTGAAGAGATCAGCAGGCATGACATCACCTCCTACTGACCAATTGATTCTCTGGAAAACAGACTCAGACTGGAAGATCTCTGCATGTAGCCTAAGCATATGTTTCAATTCTGTGCTTTACCTCCTCTGATACTGTTAGACACCACCGGGCATGTGCTGAAAGATTAAGAACAAAACTGTCTCATCTACCAGAATAACACTTGTAATTTCTCAGATTCTCCTGTGTCTCAGTGATAAAGTTGTGATGCTGATAAGTCTGCTAACTTACACGACTGGCATCTCAACTGGCTCTCCTGCCAGTTTTCCTGGCTTCCAATAGGCTCAACTTTATTAATATAGTAGCACTTTTCCAGCCTTACTACCAAAAAGTGTTTATAGCAGACACGTTTATACACACCGTTAAAAAAAACATCTTAAAAAAAACAGTAATATTCCAGCAGCTGGGCGCCAAAATACGACCGTAAAATAACAGAAAATAACTTTCACATGAAAATACGGTTATTTCCAGTAATGACAATACAGTTTGTTGCACTAATTTTACATGGGATTCTGCCTTTTCCAAGTGCTTTTAGACAATACATTAGGAACATGTTAACGTGATCAAACAATGAAATTACCTATAAACAAGGTCAATGAATGTGGCAATATGAATCATAGTACGTAAATATACGGTTAACAGTTGGTTTAAATAATAATGGATTGCACGCCCTGGGACAGACTGACAGAAGCGAGGCTGCCATATCGCACCATCGGCCCCTCTGATCATCACCAGTAGGTGGCAGGTGAAGAGTCTTGACCACGGACACAATACCGAGAGCGTCCGAGCCGGGGCTCGAACCGGCAACCTTCTGATCACAAGGCGAACTGCCAACTCTTGAGCCACGATCGCCCTAAATAGCAATGATAATAATACTTATGTGATGTAACACAAGCTTATAGGACTCATGTTATATACTTTTCCATAGCATTACATTTGAATTCAACAGTTCAATCTTTCAAATAACGGACAGATATTTGTGAAATGATGATACATTTCTGAATGTATTTTAACAATCTAAATATGCATATGTACAAAAAATATATTTAAAAAACAAGTAATTTGTGTTTTACTATATTTACAGTGATGTTATGTTATTTTACCTTTGACATGTAAAATCACCGTCTACTTATGTAAATTAATGATATTCTAGAAAGACAGTACAAAACTGTAAAATATACAGTAAGATACTTTGACATTACTATTTTTTGGAACAGTGCAGCACTTTTAATACTGTACAGGTTTTTTCCTCTCTCACACACTCTTACTCTGAAAATTTGTCTAATTTCCACAGCAGCTATAATGTTTTCAGTCTGTATTAAATAGGAAATAGGAAATATTGATTTTATTTCCATAACAATAGAATATTTATTCACCTTTGGCACATTCAGTGCTCAAGTTAAAATAGCAGTTCTGTGGAGATCTGTGGATCTAAAAAAAACAAAAAACAACAACAACTAAAAAGCACTTCTTAAGGACAAATTTAAATCAGATAAGCTTTTTCATTTTTACAGTCAGGATTTGGGAACTTTGTGTTTGCACTTGAACGTGAATCCCTTTGCTGATGCTTCAGTAGCAAAATCTACCAATATAACTGTAGAAGATAAAGTCACCAAAGTTCACAAATGTGTACTTGAGCTCAAAATGGAGAGTTTAAAAATGGCCACAGTCGGACCAAGTGGCAACAAGTGGCTGAAAACTAAAGACAGGTTTTAGAGGATAGCATACTTTGAATGGCAGCTGTCTCAACAGCTACTGGTGATCAGATTGCTGAAACGACAAGTCCTTGGACTTCTCCATTGTGTTTCTGGTGATGGTGCCATTTGGAAAATTTTGATTGGATCTTGTTAAATATGACTTTCCGTGTGACACAGCCCATCCACTGAGTGCTTTGTGATTCATTTTTGTCAAGTGAACTTCGAGTTGCTTAGCACTAATTGGCAGACGTGTGTCGGTGCATTGCACCTGTACAGTTTATGGATGCAGTCTGCTAACCAAGTTAGCATTAGCTGCTGATTCAGCATTACAACTGTGTCCTCCAAATGTAATAAAAATTAACATGGCAACCTCCAAACTGCTAATGTAGAGGCTACAAAGTGACAGCATGCTGGCTAAGTCCATCTTTTAAATACAGTCTATCAGTCTGAAGAGGCGGGGCAGGGGGTAAAATGGGGGACACTCTTATCATACAATACTGACTTGAGTTCCCCACTACTGTATATTTCCAGGCATTGTTTGGACTGTCCCCAGGCTAATATTTTATTCATTTTGATTGGTAGGCACAATTACAAAGTAGTCTTCCATTAATTTGGAATTGCACCACTGACTACAGCCTTTTGCATCATGCACAATTAACATAATCTAGCAGTGAGATGGTGCATACAAGCACAAATAGCAGCTGAAACCGGCTCCAGGCCAGATGAACAGCAAAAGTAACTACACAGTTTTATCATTTTGTATGATCACGTCACCTCCCAAATTAGGTTTTGTTTATATAGATAAGATGCTGTTGCCTTATGAAACTGGAGTGAACACATAATCACCTGCGTAGTATAATGAATGTGTTAAACTGCTTAGCGGCTGTAATCCCTCGTTTTCACCACCACCTCTGCGGGCTTCTTTCTGGGTGTCAACACAATACAAGTGTGATTCTCCCACAGTGGATAGTCAGTAAAGGCGCTGAAGCCATTTCTTCTCTAATTACTCCAGAAATAGAACATGCTGGTCCACCTGCTCTCTTTATTCCCCAACCTCTGTAAAGGCAGCAGTCCGTAAAGAACTAAACGGCCAGCAAAAGAGGCGCTCAAAAATATATTTAACAAAAGATCTATTTCAAATGCTGCACTGTGAAAATGTTTAAGGCCCTTTAAACATTTAGAATTGAATCAATCATGCAAGACAATCGGCAAGGTTTCTGACTGGTCAGAGACTGCACCCAACAGCGGCAGCTACAATAGCCCCAAACACACAACCTCATAATGGACTGTGTTAAGTGACTTTTTTCATTAACGTCCCTGTTACTGAGAGGAAGCCGAAAAGCTGAGAAGTCCTCCTTTAGACTCTAGAACTCAGTGGGAATTCTCCTATACATGCTGGAATGACAGCAGTGCCAGCAGGAGTACTGAGATTAGTCAGTGCCAGCTTTCTTTTTTATTATAAGCAAGTGAGCAAGAAACCTCATTTAAAAAAGTGTAAGTACACTTTAGAGAAGCATAGCATATATTGCATATAAGAAGAACATAATGTAACTCATATAAAACAGAGTAGAGTACAAAGTGGTGTAATTAAACACAGAGAAATATAAATGAAAGAAACCAGTTGTTTAGTTATCTAACTGCAGCCATGAACTGGTGAGATTTCGAAGTCTCGATCTAAATGTTTTGGCGGTGTTTGCCTCTCTAATGAGTGTCTCGATCACACCATTTTTCAATCTGTTCACTGCTAATTCAAACTGGTATCATTCCATATCGATCATTAGGTTATACGCAGGAACAACACTTAAATCATAGATCGGATACAAACATAGCAGATCAGGTTGGTTGCTGGTGCTGTGTGCCTTTTCTCCATATAAAGGATAAGGATAAATGTCCTTATGCTGTTTTAGCTCTTTTTACGTCAAGACGTTTAAAATTGAAATTTCTCTGTTTTGCTTAGGTAAATGTTATTCTGTTAAATGAGGCGCATATGCAAAATTTGCAATTTAATTTAATAAAGTTCGAACAGTACATTGTTTATAATAAATTATCAACATATGTAAGCTGTAAAAAAAATGCATATTTTCTTTGCTTCTCTTCTTTCTGGGTTGTTTGTATCTTTCCATTTTTGCATTTTTGCCTTTTGTTAATCTTCTTCTCTAGTCCGCTTACCCGCGATTTCGTTAACTCAAATCCACTTAAGAGCTAAATTTGATTTGACTGTATGTAATGCTGTCTTCCACTCTGTCCTCCTCACATTTTTCCTGCCTCCTGCTCGGGCTAAACTCCGGCAGACTCAATGTCACGGCAGCAAGGCAAAGACAATTAAGGTGTATAAATATGTAAATATGGTCATGGCAGCTCAGCGGGGGGAACAGCGTAATGACATTTTCTGCCCTCGTTTGGCTAATCCCCAAGACACCTCCGAATTAGAAACCTTAATGACAACCAATAACGCACAGATGGTCAAACTCTGGGGGCACATCGGCCCTTCTGATGCTGCCTGGGCTCCTTGCGGCATTCCTCTTCATGCCAACAATACACAAACACACACACACGCACAGGCAAAGGGACACAGAGATAAACACGTGCAAGCAGGCTAGCCAGCACTACCATGCAGGGAAGCAGGCATACATGCGTGCGTGATGTAGAACACTCGCAGTATGCACTCAGTCACTCACACACACACACGCATATCACTGAGCCAGATGCCACCCGTGCCCATGGGGGTGATCATGGTCGTAACTAGAAGGTCAGGTCTTGGCAGGCCGTTTAAGGCCAGGCAAGGCCCGGCTTCAGTGCGTTTTCAGTGTGTGTGTGCGTGTGTGTGTGTGTGTGTAGAGGTTATTGTTTGGTGTCTCAGGTAATACGTCCAGCGAGGCTTTGTGGCAGATGTCGACCATCCGTCTTGCAAAGCTGACCTATAGAAACGCTCCCTGCAGTTGCATCTCAAGAGAGAGAAAGTCAGCGCGAGGAAAGGAGAGCTTGTGTGTGTGAGTCACACAGAGAGAAGAGAGCATGAGTACAGACAGGGAGCGAGATGTTTTGGCTGGTTTCCGACAGTAATTAGTTCAACCTAGCTATTTGTTCTTCCTACCTCTATTAGATGGGAAAATGTTTCTTTGGGGAGTAAGCAAGTTTTTGCAGAGGGCGAAACAGTACAAAGGAAGTAGAACGATTCCTGAGAACTGGCAGACAAAGAAATGAAATAAAAGAGCACGATATGTCAAACGGGATGTATCAGGAAATAATTGCTTAGAAAATATATTATAACTGATATGTCAGACCGGGTTGATACATGAAAGATTAATTGCTTGCAAGTACAGTTTCATTTGTCTGTCCAAAATAGGCTGTTTAATGTGTCACTGAATAATGGTGAGATGAGATACATGTAATAACTGTCTTACTTGAAAAGTGCACATCTCTGCCTGCTGTTACAAAAATGGTTTCAGTTAAATCGGTATCTCATTTTCACATATGCTGGATTGAGCTGCTTCACTCTGTTGTTGTTTGATTGAGGTCCGTAGGAAAGCTTTCAGAAGCTGAGCACATTCGAGTAGTCTCTGCTTCTGCATTTTACAACCAGTTTACAAGCATTTTGTGGGGGGGAAAAATCCTTGAATCTCATTTATGATCAGTGTGGGAACACACAATTTGTGCTTCTGCTGAACAACAATGTCAGCTTATTTAATTTGTGCCTTTAATTCTGTAAAAGTTGCCAGAAGGAAACCACGGTGTTTCTGCCACTTTTACTGGAAGGGAAGTGCGATAATCAAGAAGCTATTTTTTCTCTTAAGATGTAGAACAAAGAAATCTAAATATTCACAATAGGTTTTTTTGTGCTTTAAAGATATTACATGTTTGGGCGCATGTATACTTGCATCAGGTCAAGACTCAGGGATGTCAATTCATTTTACATTGTGGAGCCACACAATGTAAAGATGTTAAACTGCATATCTAATATAAGAAACAAAAGTGCAATGTCAACACTTCATCTCAAAGTTTCTACACGACAAAGAAATGCTGCTGTAGTAAATGCAAGGATAATTAACTAAATGTGTAACATTACAGAAAAAGGTCGTATTCAAATTAATTTAACAACCAGTTCACGTGCCAAGACTGAACCCTGAGTTATGCCTGATGCATGTGTGTGCATCATGCACTTGGGTATAGCTAAAAGAGCTGTCTGTGTGTGTGACTGGGTGTATGACACTTGTAGTAGAAAGCGCTTTGAGTGCTCAGTTGAGTAGAAAGGTACTATATATACTATATAAGTACCAGTCCATTTACCAATAAATTAATCCAATGTAGGATTAAATCATCTTTTAATTCATTGAGATAATACTGCATTGATTACTGCTGAATCAATTTATCACTAATTTGCCGTTAGCTACTGCAATCATTAAATAAAGCATTTAATCTGTAGTTACAGTTCTTAGCCATCATTGTGTCTGACTCAAGGTTCTTTAGGTGCTAGTAGCCACTCCTCAGAGATGTAAAAGTACAGACTGTGTGTGTGTGTGTGTGTGTGTGTGTGTGTGTGTGTGTGTGTGTGTGTGTGTGTGTGTGTGTGTGTGTGTGTGTGTGTGTGTGTGTGTGTGTGTGTGAAATCTTGGCATGCAAACTATATAACAGGCAGCTGTGAACTGAACATTCACATGTCAAACAAAATCGTCAAATCAGCCTGATTGGTTTATCTGATTTGTTGAGCTAATCAAGTGAGTTTTTTAAGGTGACTGCTGGCAAAATTACCTGCACTACCACTAAAGTGACAGTGCAATTTACAGGTACGATCTGGAATGGTAAAATAATATTGAACTGATGTATTAAAAAGTTATTTAAATCCTGAAACTCGGAACCTAAATTTGATCCTAAGACTTATCAAGAGGCTAATTATAATCACATCTCTGCAGCAATCACCATCAATCTCAGGAGTCTCCAGGTGGCTCACTTCTCATCCTCATGCTTCGTTTATTTTCAAGTCAGGCCACAAAAAAAAAAAAAAAAAAAAAAGATTTTATGGGAGCTCAAGTGCATCTTTAACCTTGCAGAATTTTTGCTCTGGAGGGATTAGGCAGATATACAGAAACCTTGCCTTCAGGTGCTCACATCCTAGTTATGCAAAGTCACGGTGATATAATATCATTCTGGAAGCAGAAGCCTCATTATGCATGTGCTGATAAATGATTAATGCCTTTAACAAACTATCCATCACCAGAATTTGTTTAAAAATTTATCAAATACCATATCACACCATGTTGTGGATTTGCTCATTACACTGCCTGCCTGAGCAACAGAGCTCTGATTCCAATGAGTGATTTTTGTTGCAACGACATACTTGTTGAAGACTGTGCAAAGAGGAAAGAGATGCACCTATTGTATTTGGCACCATAAAAAAACACAAAGCTCATTTAATTGGCCTGTGAGATCAAAGCTTTCTAACAAATGCTACTTACCAGGAAGCAGGATAACCGACTATATGTTTGCATAACAGTGGCCTCAGGGTTGAAAATCAAATTAGCGCTGTAAAGAAAGCATGCTGTGCCAATACCAAGAACGATTTCCTTTTCATCTGTTTTCTTCTTTATCCTGATGAAGGTCTCTCTTTTAATATCTAAATCCTCTTTAATAAGAGTCACATAGTGGAAGCCTTGTTGGTTTGCTGTCCCGTGGACTCAACATTAACATTCAAAATGAATTCACAGTGTAGGCTGTAGACTAGGCCACACAGTGAAAAAAGTGAATCATTGTATTTTAAGAAAAATAAATGTGAATTTTTCTTGCTACCAGTCAGCAGAAATATTCACATTCTAATTTAAATGCCATTCTGCTAAACTAAAAACGCTCACAAGCTCAAACTCTCTGGCTGATAGAATATCACACTATTAATCTCAAGAGAATACTCAGGTGATGACACTACAGTTTTACAGATGTTAATTTCTTCTTTTCTAATTAATGAAGATGTTTGAGTCAGGAAATACTATTGTTTCAATACGCAAGACAAAACCCCAGTTAAGCTTGACAAAGTCTGTGATGACTTTAGCTAAAAGGATCTGTCCGTCTTTATACTGTGTCTGAATCATGATGGAAGCAAGACAGGAAAAAACAGACCAGATGTCTAGCTTCCAACTCATATTTTCCCAGTCCTCCCAAGTGATGCCAAGATGTCCCCAAAGATGCTGTACAGCTGATGTTTTCCCAAATGGATTCATAATTCTGTGGTAAAGTGTTTGGGGTAGGAGGGGAAGTAAACTCGTAGTAAGCACCAGCTCTAATTTTCAATAATTGTAACCAGGACTACATCCATCTTGTCAGGACTCAAAGTTCAAATGAAGGTCGGGCTCATAGTTACTGCTAAATACAAACAGCTCATTTCTGTAGCAAAATGAAAAGCCCAATGTAGCTCCAAGATCAGTATTGTATACTACCACATGCATACATGCATATTCACCCACTCATACAAATCCATGAATTCAGGTGTTCCAATCACTTTCATGGCCACAGGTGTATAAAATCTGCATAGAGGTATGCAGACTGCTTCTACAATCATTTCTGATAGAATGGGTTGCTCTCAGGAGCTCAGTGAATTCCAGTGTGGTATCGTCACAGGATGCCACCTGTGCAACACGTCCAGTAACTACTAAATATTCCACAGTCACTTTTTAGTAGTATTATAACAAAGTGGAAGCAATTGGGAAAAACTGCAACTTAATCACAAAATGGTAGGCCATGTAAAATCATAGAGCATGGTCAGTGGATGTTGAGGCACACAGTGCGCTGAGGTCGCCAACTTTCTGTAGAGTCAATCACTGCAGAACTCCAAACTTCATGTGCCTTCAGATTAACTCACCGACAGTGCATGGAGAGCTTCATGGAATGGGTCACCATGGCAAAGCAGCTGCATCCAAGCCTTAGATCACCACATGCATGGCAAAGTGTTGGCTGCAGTGATGTAAAGCATGTCACTACAGAACTCTAGATCAGGGGAGGCTTGTTCTCTGGAGTGGCAAATGATGCTCCTCCACCTGGCAATCTGATGGATGAGGCTCGCTTTGGTTCTTGCCAGGAGAACGGTACTTGTCTAAGACAACTGTTCCAAGTGTAAAGTTTGGTGGGGTTTTTCAGGAGTTGGGCACATCTCCTTAGTTCCAGTGGAAGGAACGTAATACATCAGCATTCCAGGACATTTCCTGTTCCAACATGACCGTGCACCAGTGCACAAAACAAGGTCCATAAAGCAGGTTTAATGGGGAAGAACCTGACTGGCCTACACATAGTCCTGCCCTCAACTGGACAAGTGAATACTTTTGGCACATTTTTTTGCAAAAAGTGTGTGAAAATAGCACATTGTTATTTTTTATGCCAATTTACATGTTTTGATAGCTTTTGAAAAGATTTTCAAAAGCGAGAATTTTTTGTTTTTATGACAGCTGCTCTAATAAATGTATTAAGCACTGTAGTTTCAGGCACTAATGTGGATATGGAAAAATCATGTAGGCCCTTGCAGACACTCATGTGAACTGGGTTTTTGTGAAGGGGTGGAAAAATTGTTCCGATGATCCGTCACATAGTAACATTGTTTCAATCAGTGACTTTGAAGTTATTCCTTTTTTGTGTGTTTCAAGTCCCTATCATTCAGATCAATTCATAACAGAATGATAAAGTAAAATCTCTGGACACACATTTCTCTGATAGAACTCATTTCCATTAGTATTATTTGGTTTACCTGTCAGTCTGTTGAAAAAGCAGGTAGTTTGTATCTGTAGGTTTTATTTTTTTCAGCAGGCATAGAATGCTATTAATATTGCTGTTTCTCCTCCTCCCAGCACATGTCTTCATCAAAGACTGGTTCCTCTGGGATAACCACCATTATAGAAGCTGGTAGCATCGCTCTACTTGCCCCCCCACCAAGGATGCATAAGTTAGGATGACAGGAGGCCCCTAGAGGTGATCCAGACTGCTTGTCAGAGGAGCTGAGGGTCTAAATTTAGCTGTGAAAGGAAACCTGAACACTTGACAACAAGTTTACGGGCCTTGGCAGATGCCTTAGATAAATTGGAGCCTTGCTGTCCTTCTTATTGCTTCTCTGGTTCTGGATTCTGAGTTTGGTGTGGCGTGAAATAGCTTGTGACAAACCTCTGACAAAGAAGAACTTCGTACCAAACTTTAGTATGCAGAGTGCTCAGGGTCTTTTCCTGTTTTGTCATGAGCTCACATCAGCTTCATTAATCTATCTAACAGCTTTGTTTACCATGCTTATGGCATTCTTCACAGTTTTGTCACCCTAATGATAAATGTATTTAAGGTATCCCATATGGAATGGTATGGAATAAACCTTTTTAAGTGACCTTTTCTGCTCCCACCCAAATGTTTTCTGCAAAGGCCAAATGGTATTACCTGAACTTAGGGATCCAGTGGATATATTTTTGTTGCTGTTGAATGGAGCCCATTGTTTCTTAGCTGGCACTATATTGGTATGATTGTAACCTTTGTATACCCTTTGTTTGAGGGAGCAGAATGATTGGAGGAGTAAAAGGTAATGAAGTAGTTTACATTTCTTATTTTTCTTACTTCTGATTTTAAATGATGTGATGGTTTAAAGGCATGCTAGCTTCTTAATGTGTGCATGCAACAAACCTAAACCAAACTAAATATACACTGTAAAAAAAACAAACTGTAATATAAAAGTATTTTACTGTGTATTTTACAGTTTTGTACTGTTCTTCTAGAATATCATTAAATTCACATGAATAGACTGATTTTACATTTCAAATGTAAATTAACGTAAAATTACTGTAAATGTAATAAAACAATTTTCTTGTTTTTTAAATGTATTTGTCTGTACATATGCATATTTAGATTGTTAAAATACATTCACAAATGTGTCATAATTCCACAAATATTTGTCCATTATTTAAAAGATTGAACTGTGGTAAAAAAAAATCTATGGACTGTAGCTACAAATCGACAATGATTGTTTTGCAGTTGTCATAGCCTCCAACATCCACCGATGCCAGTTACGTTACTTTCTACTGGAAAGAAATGTTCTATGCGTGTCAGGGCTGAGCGCGTTCCACTATTTCAGTTGCTGAGATTTACTTTCATACTTTGGGCACATTTAGTTTTGTAGTTTCTATTGTTTTTCAGGTTGAATGACATATCTTGGTAATCTCTTTTTAGAAGCAACGTTTTATTCTTCTGTTTTAAAAATTGTAATTTCAATTTTATTTTGCTAAATGGTTGCCATGCATCCATTTGTTTCGTATTGTTAACTGTCTGATTACCTTCAAACTCTCCAGCCTTTCACACATTTCCATGTTCCATGATCTCATTTTTTCCACCATATATTTTTGTAAACATCCTGCTTTCATATAGTTTTTCTTGTGTTTGACTTGTTGTGTCTGATTGCTGGATTCGTTCTTTTCCCTTTTTAAAATTTTATAGATTTTTCTAAGCTGACTGCCAACCTGTCAGTGACCTGTCAGTGTCAGTCTGTGCAGTGAAGATTTGGATTTTTGACTTCCTGTGTTTACAATGTTATATCCATCTAAAGGTAGCATATTTCTCTTAGATCCAAAGAGCAGTTGTTTTTATGTTCAGTTAAAACAATGCTTGCACTTAAAATCAAAGAGTTTTAAAGAGATTTATAAAGCAAGCCCTTTTGCAGTGCAGGCATATGCAGTCCTACACTTAAAGAGTAGTCAATTTGCTGCAATCTTTACTTAATTCTACAGTACATGAGTTCAGGCTTGATATAGCCAGACAAAATTACAAGTGATTGAGCATCCACTATCCTGTAGTATCAGTGGTTCACCTTTCAAACTCAACTTCACTAGACTCATTCAATGCAAAGTGATGTTGTTATAATAAAGAAATCGTGATGGTAGAGGCTTTGCTGTAACACTGGAACAAGATCAGCAGCAGCGGCGGTGCAGAGGTTGCAAGTGCTTTTATGCATGAACAGTTCAAGAGTGTCATTGATAAGAAAAGCTCTCCAAATATTTCCCTAGCCAGGGGTTTACACAGTATCTATTCCTTATGGTAATTCAGTCAACCAGTCCACGGTTGCCATGGCAATTGCTCACTCTGCAGGTATTTTGTTGGTTAGAAGAGATGAGCTTAGGACTTATAGTGCATGAATAAAAGGGGAAAGATATATACAAAATACAAAGTAATAAACAACGACGTGAAAGGTGAATATTTCAGATGGTAAATTATAAACAGGAGGTAAGTTTATTAATGAACATCTACCAACAAAATGCATTCTAAGTCTGTTAGTACTTTTGTACTTTTTGTACTTTTGCACAAATGTCCATTTAGTCCACAACAAACAGCCTTAGTATGAACCAGATCGAGGACTATGTTTCTCATGAAATCAACTCCTCTGATTCTGTGGCTTTGCAAAACTGCAGAGAGCAGCAATAACATGCGCATCTGCAGTGTCACACTTCATTCTAATTGTGAAAGATCTGCTGACTGAAGCCTATTTCAGAAAGCTTTGGTTTAATCAAAGAAAGCACTTTTATTTTGGTTTATTTACAGAATAGCTAACTCTGCTTTTAACACGAAGGAATGAACATAAAAGGAAGAGCAGTGATGTAGCAGTGGTTGAAAATGTTGCTCACCCTCGTCAGCCTGTGCTGTCCTGGAGTAGCACAGTAAGTGATGTGTTCCAGACGTTGCTTGCTTTATGTCTGTCTGCTGATATGATGGCGCCGTGTTAGAAATGGCTTCTTCTTATTTACAAAAAAGGAATAAAAGAAAGTGTTTTTGTTAGAGTCATGTATAAATCAATTGGCCAGAAATGGGCTCCACTGCAGTCGTAACAAATGAGTGAATGAGCAATGCCACAGCACTTGAACCAGCTCACCTAAACATCATGTAGCAGGTTATTAATGCAAATTATGACAAGGAGTCAATCTATCCATTGAAAATACCCTGGCTACTCTCATTCCCAGGCAGTAAAATAATGCAGTTTTGACAAAGCCACTGGTGATGCTCAATGATGCTCCTTTGGCGGTCGTGCATGCCACACTGTCTGGCATTAATGAGACAACTTTTCAGTGCAAAGGGTCACTGGTTTGTATTTAAACCTTAACAACATTTTCCTTTTCCTAACGTTTCCGTAAACCTCACCAGTGAACAGTGAATACTCCAACCTTCCCGTGGCCCACTAGAGTGAAGATGGAATCGTAAAGTGACTGAATGAATTTTTTTTTTGCTTTTGGTGCAACAACCTCAACCTGGCAATGTATTTGCACATGTTGCCTGTTAAGAGGCAATCGGTCGCTAAGCCATACAAGTCTGAGTGCTTTGCAAAATAATTGTTTTCCGATCTATAAACGCAGGAGATTGCCAACACATTGCAGTCGGTTTGATTTAGTCTGCACCAATGAGCAAACTCATTTTCAACATGTCTCTTTGCAATAGGGGACTTGACTCAGCTGGTTGTATTCTGGTTATATTCCTGTATACCTGTATACCTTAAAAGCAGGGTTGCCATCTGTGAGTTTCTGGTTGAAATGTGAATTTAAGTAGTTCATGTGAATTTCTGTTTAATGTGAGATTCTGTGGCTGTAGACAGATATCTAATTTCCACCAATTTATCACAGTTAATGACCATATTATCACAAACAGATTGCAATTTAACCCTATTCAGTCATTCAGTCACAAACTGATAGCAGATGGATAGCACACTGACTCTGTCTTCAGCACTGGGGTTTGGTACTCAAAGAAGTATTGCATTACACATTAGTGGTTACTTTTTTTGAATGTAATGCAGTATGTTACTTGGTTACTCACTCATTAAATTAGCACAGCTGTTGTAGAAACATGTACAGACTGATGGAGGCTACAATGTTGCAAGCCTGACTCCCCATCACTGTCTGTTACCTTCTGAAGTTCAGGCTCTGGCCCATGGGCTGGGGTTGCGATACTATCATCTAGCTTTGTATTATGCTGTCTGTGCAGATGTTTGCAAAGTGCCAAAGTTGTGTTAGCAGTGTAATACGCCTGTTTCTGTCATGGATGTGGTTTGTATTTGTATTTGCAATAAAGAAAAGATTAATATCCATATGTCCATTCCTGAAAAGCTGTAGACCGCTTCACTATTTTCCTCCTCACCCTAAAATCAGCTGGATGTAAAAAGTTCTGGAAGAAAAATGTTGTTTGGGATAATTGCCTCACCCAAGACGGTTAAATTTTTGCATCATTTGTCACTTGTTCTGTCTGTAAACATGATAGCTCAAAATGTGTTGAATGAATATTGATAAAATCTTAACAACCTATTAAAATATGGATTACATTCGCCAAGGTCTCCAATGTCAACTTAATAATTTATCGGCAGGACATTGACACAAAAGAATCCTTAAAACACAAACTGCAGTATGAATCTGTGTGGTATGTATACTGAGATATAAAGACATATAAAGATTTAAAATACTCTGACACATTTAACCTCTGACCAAAGTGAAAATGATGCCATATAGAGCTATTGAAACTTATGTTTGTATTGACAACATATAGGCATATAGGGAACATTGCATACAGGGATTCTAATTATTTTGGACTTTGGATCTCTTCAAGTAAATTATGGTTCAACATTTCATAGAATGTCGTATCTTTAAAACTGTGCTTAATATTCTGCTGCCTTTGGTTGTACTGGCAACATTTGGGGAACGATACTTGTATATGGGGATTTTACATATCACATTATAGTTTGCATCCAAATATCATGTCTAATATGATCTCTGATCTCACTTTTACATTTCACATCTGCCTTTCCTTCAAGCTGCCCCCAGATTGTGCTATATCTTTAAAGAAAGTGTTGTCAAAAGAAAGAGAATGAGCTGCCTAGTTAGTTAGAAATATACTCTAGTTAATGTTATATACTGAGCTCACGTTTTTCATGTCCAGTTATACATAAATCAATACCTTTTATCCATTAGCTACTCTGACACGATGTTTGTGTCATCAGCGTAAACAATCTTTTATCCTACTCTTATCTGAGTTTCACTGCACTAAAAACTTTTTAATTTAAGTTTAAAAAGAACAAAGGAAACAAAGTGAATCTATAAAAAGTATAATGCTATTTTCTTGAAAGTAAATACTCCTCGGAGGATGAGCTGCCTTGTTGGAGGTTTGCACTCTCTGAGTGCTTCTTGTTGAAACTGTAATGACTGAATTCAGAGTAACACGTAACACGTTCTTATTGAAAATGCGAAGATGTAACTATAGTAGCGTGTAACTTACTGGAAAGTATTACACCCAACTCTGCACCAAGGTTATCTGGAAGGTGGCAGCTGACTGCCAGTGGTCACAGACTTGGTTCACTGCTTATTTTAAGGCAAGAAGATCACAAGTTCACTGGATATGGCTGCAGCAATCTCCAACAACCCTTTTCCCTGCAGCATGTCACAGACATTGCAGGTCTCTGAAAATGGGCGCTATCTCTGAGTCCAGTACTGAATGTCATTAGGTTAAAGACAGCAATTTCAGACAATTTGTTTTGGGGGCATTTTATGGCTTTTCTTTTATGATAGGGACAGAGAAGAGAGAGGGAAAGACATGTGGTAAAGGGTCACAGGTCCGACTCAAACCCGAACCCAGGCCGGTCACACAGAATCTAAGAGTGAATCTGAACTAAGAATAAAATATATCACAGTTTATTGCTGTTTAAATTTTCCCACTCCCCCCCCCAAAAATTCCACAAGACATACATGTGTAACATATGAGGCCTTATCTATTTTCCACATGACAGTTTTAGAGTTTTCTGACCTTGGAGTTTGCTGATCTGAGCTGTGTGCTATTTCGGAGCTCAGGGGAAGAGCAACAGCAGCATTTCATGTTTTATCTGGTGCAAATGCTGTTGTTTGAATATTAATTTTGTGAGATTTTTTTTAATGCTTTCACGGTTATAAGTTCCATCGCACAGAATAATTCAGAGAGTTAACAAAATAAAGTCGGTGCCACCAAAAGTGCTTAGAGGAATTAAACTGTACTGTTTAGGCTTAAATTGGAAGAGAGAATCTGGCTTGTAGGACCAGTCATGAGCCAAACCGTGATGTGCTTTAAACGTGACATATGTTAATCAGTTCTAAAACACGGTGTTAACCTCTGCTGGAAGAATGGAACAGGGCTAATACGCTCCTGTCTTTTTGAATTTGTTTTAATAGCAGCTGCACTACAACAAACTGATGGTGTAAAAGTGTTTTATGGCTTTACCCTCAGTGAAATGAATTAATGGACTCAAGGCTTGATTATATGAATGCAAAAACTGACTTTCCCGAGGTCAGTCCAGGCGTCAGAGCAACTGGGCTCTGAAATGCTCCTCAATTGGAGAAGTGTGGCTGGATAACGCTTGTGGCTCTTTTGCCAAAAAAGAGCTCATTGTCCCAAAATACACCCAGATTTCTGGCTGCTGGCGTGATTCGTAGACAGGCAGCCAAGACCCTTCTGCACAGAGGATATGGATATAGACTTTGAATTAGTTGGGATTTGTTTTTATTTAGCCAGGGAAAGTTTCGGTACATTTATTTCTGTCATCTTTGGACACGTTAAATGAAATCCCACACCATCTGCCTCCGGCTGCAGATTGGAGGTGTGCTGATTAGGTGATACAAGGTAATTATATGCTGTAAATTCCTGGAGAAGCCCATTTGTATTTATTAAGTAGCTATTGTTGTGTTACTGTTTTTGACACAGTTGTTTCAGAGAGCCGAGCATGCTGACATGCCTGGCACTTTCATGCAAGAGATGACTGTGAGATGATGGGTTATATGTGCACAGACCTCTGCCGAGGACAGCAAGTACATAAACATGGGCAGGTGCCCACATATATAAAAACAGCATCAGGCAACCTACGATTTTCAGCTTTTACAGTTTATCCAGTAGTGGTTAAAAGGCTCTTCATGATCCAGCCCAGTTTGTCTGAAGTGGCACATTTACATCATACACTGAGGATTTGAAGAGGCTGTAACTGTAACTGCTGCGGCATGATTTGAGCCAGTTTGTCAGAGATCCAGCAGCCTGACGACAAAGGCCTTTTCTAGGCGATAATCAACTTTGCAGCCCACGCAGAGGCTGAGGGGCGAGCAAGCTGAAAAGATGAATCTGTTTGCTCCTGATCACAGAACAAGCTATACAGTGGGCCAAAGCCTTGCTAGTTTGGCAACGGGAAGAGTCTCAAGATTAAACAGTGAGATCTTTCTCTTGATCAGGCCCCCGGTCTGTCCTCCCCGCCATCCCTGCACCTGCTAGTCTCAGCCCCTGATGTATGTGCTCGCTGCTTCCCTTCCCACTCTCGCTCTCTCTTTCTCCCTCTCAACTTTCACTGACTGTCTTTCTTCTTCCCCCGGTCTTCCTCCACCCTCCATCTTTTTCCTTGCTTTTGATTATCGACTGCGACCCAGAACTCATGCGAGCAAATCTATCGGAATTTCATCTCTGCCTGGCTTGCAATCACTTTCACTTGCACACTCGCACATACATAGGTTCTATGGTGTCCCACTCACTATCTGCACAGACACACACACACATTCGCACAAACCTATTTTGTTATTCTTTCCCTCGACACTTTAATCACAAATGCTGGGACTGTACATAATCCAGACTAGACTCAAGCTGCTCACTCATTTCCTCTGTTTATCACTCTGTGATAAATGAGAAAGACGTTTTTCCAATTCCACAGCGAGAGATGACGTTACAATCTTCGGGACTGAATTAAAGAAGTTTTTTGGTGAGTTGCTTGGCGTAGCTTCATGACTAAATGGATGCTAAATGTCTCTAAAGTAACAGGAGAGAAACAGAATGCTCTTTTATGGATTCCTGTGGGGAAACTCTCTGCACTTCAAACAGAAAGATCAGAAGTCCATGTTAAGGTGCAGAACAGTGCAGGTTAACAATCAAGGACGCCGCTGAAGGGTGGATGTTTGGCGACACTGCTTTAGCCTCTGGTTGAAGGGCATTTTTTTCTGAAAGCAAAGCTCTTTCAGGATGTTAAAAATAAACAAAGGGAGGCAATTTTCTATTTTCTTGCTGGCTCGGAATTCTGTGGAAATCCCAAAATTGTGTTACCACTTTTCCCGAGTCTTTCTCATAACATCCTGTGCCAATCCAAGCTCATTTGCTTCAATTGGAGACAGAATAGGAGGATTTTGTGCCAATGTCATCAAAGATTTATGTTTTCTCTCCAAATAAGAAGGTTTCAGAGGGGCAGAGAAAGGGTTGCTGCAACTAAAACACTTGGTGGAGGGTAAATAAAGACCATCCCAATGGCTAACAATCCTGCATGTGTTAATGGAGATCCAACAGAATTTTACACAACTGTTCTTATATGTCTTTTAATTGATTTTGTCAATATTTTGAATTCAGTAAGTTAAAAAAAAAGGAAAAGAGGGGGAAAAGGTGTATTTAATAGGTAGAAAACATAGCTTGCAATTTTTGGTGAGTCAAGTAACAAAATTGTTTGTTTGTGTGTTTAGGAGCAAAGTAACCTGTCGTAAAATGTATAATTACAATCATTTTCCTTTGGTGATGAATCTGATGGAAAGACACGTTTTGGCCAACAGCTCAGGTTTGTTACAGATCTGCAGAGTAAAACATTTGATATTGGAGCTAACACGGTTGATCATCCTTGATATTTCATTTCATGTTATTAGCGTCGGACTGGACACCTACACACAACAGATTAATGTAGCAGTCTAAATTAAATCTATCGATTAGCCATATGATCGAATCCACCACCAAACCATCCTACAGTTTCACACATGAATGTCACATATAGTACACGTTAGTGCAGCACTTCATAAATTTACTTCATACTTCATTGCACATAGGTGTATGTTTTAAAAAGCAATACATGTAAATGTGCATTTTCAGATTTGTTCATCATTCATTTTTGTAGGATGTGCATGTGATTTTTTTTGTTGTTGGTTTGTGGATTTAATTCTTAAAACACTTGCATTTTTAAGAAGATATATTAAAATATATTTGTTGAAGACTCTTTATTGATTGTGGATTTGGTGGTTTACAGATCATTTGCAGCAGCAGGACAGTGAATCCACGATTGCTTCAACATAAACAACAAAATATCATGTAACAAATCCAGTAAAACAGTCTGGTTTTAATGACTAAAATCTGTCTTTTTGTGTGATTTCTTGATTTTATTTATTTTTATTTTACAGAACAGGAAAAATAATTACTTGAATGCTGACACAGTGTATACTTTCCAAACGATTGTTTTAAAAGTTTCATTTGACCCTTAAGGAAATGTACTAGAAAAGTTTCACTCTGCACTCAAGTGCACACATATCCAGAAGTGAAACCTTCACATAAAATTCAATATTGTTTGAATACTGATGGATTTTCTTTAACAGTGTCTTGAGAAACCATGAGCCCACGATCAATAATTAATGCACATTTATGCGATTTAGTCCAGTTATTCTCCTCAATCTCTGCTAACCTTTTAATATTTCACTGCGGGTGGCCGAGGCCAATGTACTTCCCCGCTTTTTATTTTTAGCTTCGATCCCAAATATTGCCCTATTTTGGATTTTCAGACTGTTTCTGATGAGGACAGGAAGAGACAGAGAGAACTGACACTTCACTGGAGACCACAGAGCTGCTTAAATATTAAATGGATGGACAGTGGTGACACAGAAAACGCAATCTTCTTTTCCTACGGGCTTTATATCCAAATCCCAGTGGCAATTGTCTGGTCAACAAAACAGTCAAGGGATTTAGAGTCGGAAAGCCCCTCTGGAAATTTTAGTCTGAGTGCAACTGGAGTATTCCTGTGTATTATTTGTTGTTAATTTCTTTGTGAAAATAAAATTCTAAATAGCTGAAACTCTAATACCCATACAAGCACCTTTGATGTTATCACTAACTGGAAAGTAGCTATCTTTAAGTGAAGTCTATAATAATAATGTTTTCATTACTATTATAGGTTTGATTGTACATAGGCTTTATTAGGATAATGCAATCAGTGTCTGTCTCTCTGTGTTAGCCCTGTGATAGACTGGTTGACCAGTCCAAGCTGTACCCCATGTGTCAGTAATGGCTTACTTGGAAAAATAGAATGAACGACAGTAACTGCAATGCATTTCAGCATCTAAAGTGAACCCAAAATTTAAGGAAGGTGTATTTGTTGTTGACTTCAAAAGAAAACGGAAGCCAACTGAAACAGCAGCTTGGGAAGCGTTCGTGCAGCATGTCCACAATTTTCTGGGCAATCACAGAGGATTATGCTGAGCTTGTAGATAATGTGCTGAAAGCGTATCAGTTAATGGGCACCAGAATGTCACTGAAGATGCACTTTTTACATTCTCACCTCGACTTTTATCCCCATTGAACCTGATCGATGTCAGCGACCAGCATGAGGAAAGATTTCATCAAGATATAATAGTGATGGAAAAGAGATATCAGGGAAAATGTAATCCGAGCATGATGGCTGACTACTCTTTGCTCTTGCAAAGAGAGACGGATGTGCAGCATGAACGCAAAAGCAAGGGCCTCAAACATTTTAGAGCATGCTTGTTTTATTTTGAGCTAAATTGACAGCAATATGCTGTGGTATGTTTTCAGAATAACAAACATATAACAAACATATTGGTAGGAAATAGTTCCAGACATTGTGTTGGTATATTTACACTGATGTTCAAACGTATCAAATCGTCAGTGACATGCATCTCAGAAACCTTAACGAGTAGCTCAAATTGGATTTCGTATCAGAAATCAGTGCAACAACTTAGAGCTAAAGAGCTACTCTGAGGTTCCCAGTAGCAAACAAAACCTCTTTTGTTTTGTAGACCAGAATTATTTTAAGTTTCTTACAGTGCCCATTCGCTGCGTTTCCATTAGGCCTTATTGCAGTGATGCCTAGCTTCTCTTTTTGTGGTGCACCTGCAAGTACTGAAGAGAACAGTGTACCCTGTCGCCCACATTAGTAGGGTCCAATGTGGTTCAGAGCCATTTTTATTTTTATGCACTGCCTCTGTTCATCTACATAAATCTGAAAATACATATCACATCATGAAAATAGCCGCTGTTGCCATGTCTTACATCCCTGACGGTGGTCTAAAACTGTCATCACAAAAGACCTAACTGGTTTGCTCTAACTTGTTCTTACAAGTGGCCAAATATGGAGAACAATGAGGACCTAATTCTGTACTGACTGATTATGTTTTATTTCACCATTTTATGAACAGAAACATGTGTTTTTTCCCTCCTCGTTCACAAAAGTGGCAGAACAGTGATGTACCAGGAAGCAAAAGAAATGGATAATGAGAATTTCACAGAATTTTAACGTGTGTAAAACGGGCGGGGGGGGATGCGTCAGTTAAAAGTGTGTCATTTACAAAAACTGAAATCAAACTGAATAGCTGTATTTTCTCATTTCAGCCATTTATACACCACTAACTGTGGACATGCACATTAAAGGTTCCTGCCAGGTCTTGAACTAATAGATGTTAAGCATATTAAACCTGACAGAGTATTGAAAACAATTCCATTTTATTTATTTATTTTTAAAACATGCACAATTATCATGAAAATTCAGTGCTGACCTTTATAACACCAGTATTCAGGGTTCTATGTAACCTCACCAGACATAGCAGAACATAATGTAATGGTGCCAAATGCAGTCTTATTTCAGTGTACTCTTAAAATTGTATATATTATGTCACACTTCCTCAAAATGCCCTGTTTAAAAATTAGCAATAATGAAAAAACTTGTATATTTGTATACACTCAAAACACTTTTTTCTCTCTCTTGTTATCTCTGTGGCACTTCGTTACTCACTACTGGTTGCCAACATTTACAACATATAGTTTAATTTTATTTGTAAGGTTCCTAAAATTTGGTGAGAGATTTTTCACTAAAGTGTACTTCATATCTGGGCCACTGCAGACACTGACACTCGCTCCTAACAGTCATCTGCACCATCAATTAGGCAATTATGCATGTACACTGAGGTCAGGCAAGCTTCTAAGGATGCTCTGTGGTGTCCTTGGAGATTATGTGCAAGTTTCTATGACAGGGCAAGCAGACAATTAAATTACAAATTATGTTTCTTTTACTGATGGGACCCTCGGGGCACCCTGGGTGGTTTGCTGTTAGTAATCTTTGCATAGCCATTACAGCCATTTGGACAGTTTGTCGATCAATTACAACAAAGGGGGTCAACAGCATTAAAACACTGCTACATTATCAGTGTTCAGCGGGAGTAGCACATGTACAACAAAATCCTGTGATTGATCATATGCGAGAAAGAAGAGGCGCTTGTTTCCCACACTGTGAGAGCCCGCCGGTGTAGCACGCCCCCCATTCACTCTCTCTGGCGCTCTGTCGTCCGCCGGGTTGAGCGACTGAAGCTGCCTGGGAGAGAAACAGCGAGGAGGGGAGAGGAAACGGAGCGATATGGCGAGCATCAACATGGGGCCGAGACCGCTGCTGCTGCTGGAGCTGGCGTGGGCTCTCCTGGCCCTCCAAGCGGTTTACGTCCGATGTCTTAACGGCGATGAGGACCAGAGCCAGGACACCGAGTGCAAGATGAAGAGCGTCACCGTGTCGGCGCTGCCGTTTTTAAGAGAAAACGACCTGAGCATCATGCACAGTCCCTCGGCCTCTGAGCCCAAGCTTCTGTTCTCTGTTAGAAACGATTTTCCCGGGGACGTGGTGGTGGTGGACGACCTGGAAAACACAGAGCTCCCCTTTTTCGTCTTAGGTGAGTTTTTCTTTTTCCAACACGCTGCTGTGTGGTGTCATTAGCCGCCAATTAAGCGGATAAAACCCCGCTCGCTCTTTATTACTACACCGGAGCAGCTGTTTATTAGCTAGCGCCTGGCTACATACCATGGCTCCACTGGTTTGGGAAAATGTTATAGGCAGCATAGCAGCCCAAATATGTAGCTAATACGATTAGATCCGTTTTACGGGTCATAATTAGTCCGCCAGTGGTTGATAATTAGTCTGTTATTGATAGCGTAGTGAATCAACACTTAGCACTTGTTTTTGTATTATATTAGGCCGCACAGCACATGCGCATAAAAATAGAGTTTTGGGTTGGTTTTTTTTTGTAATAAATAAAAACCATCATTAGAGTTGTTTAGGGAGCATCATTTTAATTTTCTGTATTATTGCTTGTGGATATTTTACCCAGAGTGTGCACACGTGGTTCGGTTAGCTACATGTGTAGGAAACTGCTTGCTAGTTAAAACACTAGCAACAGCGCAGCCAAACTCCTCTTACACCACACTGTGCTGTACCTTTTAATTTGGTGTCTTTTTTGTAGTTACTTTTTGTTGCCCATTTCTTATGTTGTGTTACAGACAGTAGAATTTACGCCCGTCTTGTGAGTTTTCAAACTTTATTAAATAAGCTTCATCGAGATTTAGGCCAACCCAAGTTCATGTTAACTGGACATTATGCTTTGTTTCAGTAACACTGGGTTAGGCAGAGAGCGGCAAAGTTTGCAGTGAAGTTTGCTGGCCGCTGTCCATGGTGCTGAATCTCAGCGCTTCTTTACAGCGTCTGTTGCTGCGGCTGCCGGGGGCCAGCATATCCCCCCCGCTGCATATTCAGGGGCTCCGTGTGAGCTGCAGCGTCACATTTGCACAGCGTTTTAGGTCCGCTCTGTTTCTGTTTCGTGAGGGTTTAAGTGTTGTTACTGGAGTCTCAACTGGTTTTGATGTGTCCCAAGTCAGAGAGCAACAGGAAACAGTGAGACAACATGTCAGATATGCCTTAGTGTTGTGACTGTTGGATCAGTGGAGCTTTTTCTTGCCTGTGACACACTGATATGAGGTGTGAGCTTAAAATCGCAGTCTCACTCTATTTTATCTACGAAAAAATTGCAACAAAACGTATATAGGACAACATGTATTTAAATACTTCTTGAGATACTAGTAGTAATAGCGCAGTAATGCTTCAAGAACCAACGCATAAACTTAGAAAACCATAAAGGGTAAAGGAATGAATATTAATTATAACTTGATTTAACCACATTTAAGCTTGAAATGGATTGGTGGGGAAAAACAAGAAATGGTTTAAAACAAATAAATTACATTTGATCAAAAATATAAAGGTAAAGTAAGTATTTTTTAGATTATGTAATAGAATAGTTATTGTCATAACCATCTTTTTAATGAATCCACTAAAATACATAGGAGCGATTGCTCTTTTGTGGAAGCTGACATGTTGTCTTGCCATCTTTACACAGTGGTCGACTGTTTTTTCTAATCACATTTGGCTATCGATCAGCCACATACTGTACGTAGTACGTGCTATAAGTTACTTTTAGATTAAAGATCACAAGTTGCTCTTTTAAAGTATATGTGACCATTTAACATTTGTACTTGTATATTTTCAATATCTCTGACTCACTATGTCTCCAGATAGCTGACAATGGGCCAGCTAATGTTAGACTCAAGAATCACACTTCCCCTCTGATAAAAAGTTTTATTACATTCAGAGTTTTTAGAATTTCAGAAGTCAGAGCCACTTGAAAAAAAAAGTTTAGCTAGCACCTGCTAACAGCAGCAAAAACAGCTGCACTTACCAGGAGAAAAGTTCAGGATCTCCTCAAAAACTTACCTCGGTATTGCTGTCATCAGACAGAAGTGAGCCTCACTGACTCATCGACTCATATCAGATTCCTTTCACAAAGTTTTACAGCCTCTTCCAGAGTAAATAGATGACGACTCATACTGACAGCTGAGGTAAACAATGGACTGACAACCTATACTCACTACAGATGAACAACAACCAGAGTTTTTTGTCCTATATTGGCCACCATAGCTGGGATTATACATTTAATTTGGGAGGGGTAAGAAAACAGAATTCAGCCGAATGAAAAATGCTATCTGCTGAAATCTATTGGTGAGAGTTTACACACTGTACCTTAAAGTTTCTTAATTAAATCCTTCATATATATATATATATATATATATATATATATATATTAGGGGTGCAACAATACACAAAATTCACGGTTCGGTTCGGTTCAATACTTTGGTGTCACGGTTCGATATTTTTTCGATACAAAAAAAAATGTTCATGCCTTTTTAATTTGTCATTTATTAAATTTTCACGGCACATTCCGCACCACATCTCTGTGCGTTCATCATTTGTTTGAAGCCAGCTCACCTCCTGCAACTACTTTTCCGAGAATACACGCTTCTTTTATGGTTCGGACTCCTTCTGACATTTCTTGAGGTGGAGGAACATCACAGTAATTGCTTAAAGGAGCTTCTTCGACATCTTTAAGAGTTCTAAACAAATGTCTGTCCTCGTCCTGAAAATCTTATGTACGCAAACACGCGTTGCAACTTCTTATCTTGTGCCCGTTTTTTATTTTGACAGCGAATGCGCACCTGCGGACCACTTATGTGCAGCCCTGGTTATTTCGCTTGTCATATTGCAGCCACAGAAATTCTTTTGTCCATGAAACCATAAAGCTGCACTTTCTTTTTGCCTTATAGTCTGATTTGTCATAACTTTTCCGTTTTGTGGTAAACTTTTCTTTGGCTGTCACTTCTTCACCCTGACCTGTCTTATTTGGCTCAGCAGAACTAAAATATTGTGGCGAGCTCAGACAAGGAGGAGACGGAGGTGTCGTTTGGTCTTGCTTCCCGTGAGCTAGCCAGGGAGCACAGCCGTTTATTAACATCTGCAGAAGAACACTGCCGCTAGCTAACTGCTCAGCGCGGCAACAGCACAGCACAGCAACAACAACAACAACAACAACACACAGGGCGCCCTCTGACCCCGGAAGGACACACCGTCGCAGCGAGAGGGCGTCACCCGTCACTATGGCAACATAAACAAAACATAACTGTACAAACAGAACCCCGAACAGCCCTGGGGCCTGTTCTTCGTACCGCGCTAAGTGAGTTAGCTGGATGAGATTGTTGACGATTTCGCGTGATCCTGGATCGTTCGGTTCCCCGAAGCCCATCCGGGACTTGCTGTCATAGCAACAGAGCCGTAAGCGTAAACCTGCTGGGGAGCAGGTTTACTTTATGTAAACAGGATTAGATCGCGGCCACGCAGGTATGTCCGCGTCATTCATACGAAAGCAACAGCGATATTCCACCACTGTTTCACCATAAATAAATAACATCAATGTAACTAAAGATAATGCAGCACTTGATCCTTTTATTGATTTCACACAGATACATACAGGTCATTCCCTAAAAAAGGGAAATGTACTATTAACATTCTATTACATGTATGTGATTATTACAGATGTAATTCATATTTCAGAGTAGTAATTGTAAATTACTTCGTGTAATCAAGATGAGAGACCACGGCTATAAAAGCGAAGGTGGATTTGGGAAGTCTGTCGCAGTCATACACTTTTACTTGTTCCCATGTTCTAGTGGGTCCTGTTGTGGCTCTAATGTGAAAGGGGATATAATATAACATATTATAATATAATATAATGTAATATAATATTGGATAATATGGTGTGATATGATAAATCTACCCTACCGCCTACTGGTGTTGGCCAGAGGGGCCGATGGCGCAATATGGCAGCCTGGCTTCTGTCAGTCTGCCCCAGGGCAGCTGTGGCTACAACCGTAGCTGCCTCCACCAGTGTGTGAATGTGAGAGTGAATGAATAGTGGCATTGTAAAGCGCTTTGGGTGCCTTGAAAAGCGCTATATAAATCCACTCCATTATTATTGTTATTATTGAATTACTTACGAGTTTGATTTGTCAGCAACTTCCTGCCAGCCCTCTCTCCTTGCTTTTGCAGCCTTTGCAGTGTTCCCTTGCGTTTTAATTAAACTCTGAAACTCCTGAAATCCCTCACTCAAGAGTTCTTCCTCTGCTGCCGAAAAATACCGAGCGCGCTCCTTCGACATTTTCGCCGACCAATCAAAGGGTTGCCGATCAATGTTTCTACTATCGATGCGTAGCCCCTGTTGGGCCACCCAGTGATCTCACATTACTTCATCCAGCTATACTAATCGTCAACAACAGGTGTGTTCGGGGAACCGGAATAGCGAGCTCAGAGTTAGCGCGATGATTTGGTCTTGGATGTTTCATTTGATCTTGGATGTAGTAAGCGACGTACGAAGCACAGGGCCCTGATCCGCTACAATATATATCCTGCTGCTTTTACACACGCACTCACATAAGCTCAGCGATTCTCTGCGCGATCAACCTCTCACATGTTTAAGCTGCGGGTGATTTCACTTGTCATGTTTGCATAGTAAGCTAACAATTAATAAGACAATGTCAGAGGAATTGGTGCGCAAATTATCATCACTCACCAATCAGTGCTGTCGCTCTCTATACACAGTGAAAGCAAAAAACAAGCGCAAATTCAAACGCGATTTCAATATGTCACATATTGACAGTGGCTCACCGATGCCAATGACATAATTACCCAGCTACATTTCCGAAAGAATGCAAAAGCATTGACATATATTTTTCCTTCCTACGATAGGCCGACGGGCAGGGCAGAGATAGATTTTGGTAGCCCGACTGGAAAAATCGCTAGACCCGGGACGTCGGGCAGGCGATTTTGCGAGCCCTGTATCTGATTGAGGAATCACTCATGTTTGGAAAAGAGAGTTTATTACAGAGAAATGGCTCTTTCCAAAATAAAAGCTATACTATACGCTTCTTCTGGGCTATATTCTCAGCAGCATATTAAACATATCAGGTCCCCATAAGGAGAATCATGTATTTGTTGTGTTCCCACTAGTGCTGTCAGCGTAAATCTCGTTGAAATGACGTAAACGCCACAACACGGCAAATCTCCATTAACGAGCTACGGCGGATCGCCCGTGCATGGGGCTGGACGGCCAACATGTTAATGAGCAAACTGCGCTAACACACTAGCTCCCACCCATGTAATTGAGCATTGCGTGGCACATCCAACATACTGTTTTACTTTTGTCCATGACGCGCTTACCTTCAAGGTCATACGTCACATGAAAACCAAAATAGTTCCAAACGCCAGATCTGAATGAGGGTGCGGGAGGTTCAATTTGCCATGTTGCAAGGAGAGCTTAACTTCTGTCTCGCTAGCTTGCCCTGCGCTCAGTGAATCTGCATTCAACTACTCCGCCTAGGCTGCACTGTCGAGCGCAGATCCACTGAGCGCTCAACACAGACAGCATCGTCAGAAGGAAAGTTGATAAAATAAATTAAAAATTTTGTATTGTTCGATACATATGCGTACCGAACCGAAAGCACTGTATCGAATGGTTCAAGATCAATACGAGTATCGTTGCACCCCTAATAAATATATATATATATATATATATATATATATATATATATATATATATATATATATATATATATATATATAAAATCCTTCATATATACATCAACTTGTCAGTATCTTAAACCCTTAGATTACTAGATATATGACACTATTTATAAGATTTATAACATGCAGTCTACTAATTATTATAAAGCAGCACTTGTTAAGCCCTAGCACTAGCTGTTACGCTGTAAAAGCATTTCTTACCCGTGTGAGAGGTTATGAAATTGTCTTTTGAAAGTTTTACTTTTCTCAAATATGATGCTTCTCTACAGTGACTTGTTTTGATATCTTAATTTTGGTAAAACAGAAACATGTTTCTGACCATTTTTTAAAAAACTGACCAAAAAATCAGAAAGCTCCTTTGATTTAGCTTAAAAGTGGAACAAATAAACAGCCCTAAGAATGTGACAGTTGCTAATTAGTGACTATTTTCACTGTGTACTTTTTTTTCATAAATCCACTGATCTTTTAGTCTGTCACAAAATTGTGGAAAATGGCCAAGAGGTCCAACTACCAATTGTTTAAAACTTTGGAGATTTTTATAATGACATAAACAGAGTAAAAAGAACACAATAGAATGTGAGATTCTATAAAAGCAAACTTTTGGGCAGTAGTTTTTTCTTTTTTCTCAAAAGTTAATGTGCCTATTTACTGTAGTACTACAGAGTTTGGAGAGTAGAGTATTTAAATGAGTTATACAGTGTGATTTAAGTTTACTGCGAATTGCGCTATAAAGTTGTGGAGTTGTAAAGTATTTTGTCTAGTATCAGTTATATCGTCAGTTATATCGTTATCGCAAATTTTCAAATGTATATCGTGATAAATATTTTTGGTCGTATCGCCCTGCTCTAATGGGTGGATGGCTCGTTGCCAAAGCTTTGGCTGTGTCCTGTCGCTCCTCACTGAGTTCCCAGTTATTGAGAGCCAAGCCCTGCAGATTTCTGTTCATAGTGATAGTTTGATCTAACAGACCAGCACTTAACTTAAATGCACTGAAATTAACTTAATTAAGGGGAGAGAGGGGAAGAATCCCAATGGAGGACGCAAGAGGACACATCTTATATTTGGCATAACGTGCAGCCAAATTACTTTTCAGTGAATGATGGGTTTGCAGTGTATCAGGTTTTTATACACATTTCTACACAGAGATCAGTCCATTAAACAAAACTGCAAAGACTACAATAGCCTCTGCATGTCTTTGCTGAGTAGTAGACACACTCCTTTGGAGCATCACAAATTGAGTTATGGGTTTTTTCTTTTGTTTGTATTTTTTTTTCTCTTCTCTCAGAGCTATTAAATACCATATTGAAATTTCTGTAAGACAGCAGTCATTACTGCTACGTGCTCCAGTCTTAATTTTGTAAGATTATTGGCTCAGTCTAACAATAGGTGATACATGTCTGTATGTGGTAAAATAATAATAACAACTTCATTAACACGTGGAAGGATCAGAATCTGACGGTACATACTGTTTTGTGTTTATTAGACACAGATATTAGATTTACCTAATAGAATCATTTGCAATAATGGAGTGCTTCTCCTGAGGTGACTGATTTAGCAAAAGAAAAACTGCCCAAACTTTTCAAGACACCCAAGTTCTCCTTCAGTAAGGACTCAGTAGTCCGAGACTTGGATTGGCTATTGGTCTGATACTGACCCCAAAAAAGCTGGATTGGGTATTGATGTTTATTATGTCACATGAAAGCAGCAGCTACTGGCAGAGCGAATGTAGCATGAAGGAAGCTAATATAAGATAAGCTAGAAGGGCATTTAATTGGTTTACCACTTGTTAGGAAGCTTGTACTGTACGGCATGGTGTTGTCCTCAACTGGATTAATCTTTTTTTTACTCCAACTCTTTGGCAGCTCCATAAACAAAGTGTGCGTGAGGAAGGGAAAGAAGAAAGAAAAACCACTATGTAGCATCTATGGCTCTCACAAAAACTAGACTAGTGCCTCTAGGTTAGATAACAACACCAATGTAGCTTTTATTTTTTAATCATATGTAACCTCACCCATCTACAAATTTGTAGATATATTTATTTAAAAACATTTTTTACAAAGTTGTCTATATTTACCCTGACGTCGTCATACACATAACAAAACGAGTACTAAGAACCTCACAGTGTGGATTACATCTTTTAAATTTAAGACTGGTAAATTTAAGACTGGTAATGCGGCTTTTTAACTGGTATCTGGCATCTTTAGCAAATCAGAACTGCATAATGCAACTAGAATTACCACTGTGGGCTGACTCAGTTGTATTTATCAGTGCCTCAGAAAGCACTACTAAAAATTCCATGGGTGTTTTAATTACTGCGCACATATGAACATAGGGAATAGCTCTTGAAGCTCCCTAATGGTAGTATTATTGATATTTACACCACGAGGCTGCCGTGGCTCTTTAAATGAACTATTTAGACTATTGAAAGGAATAATTAATACAACACTTATGATTTAAATAAGGTTAAGACAAATGCACAGCACAACAGATCTCTGACATTTCCTCACATAGTTTTCTGCTGTGGGACAGAAAACTTTTAATGAAAATTCACACTGGGGAAACCCACACAAATCCAGATTTGTTATGCAAGTAGGGGCACTGCTACTCAAACAGACTGGAGCAGCTGGAGCTGCTGGTTCTATTATATATTTTGGTTTAATGTTTCTTTTGTTTGTTGCTTTTTTTCTTTGCTGTTTGACAACCTCCCCATCCCTTTGTAGAAAAAGATGGGTGTCCACTTTAAACTACAAACCACAATTCTCACTCACTCGCTCATTGTATCCGTGTCTTCTCAGGAAACAAAAGCAAGCCGAGCCAACATTGTGTGGCTGTGCTGATAAAAAATAACAGTGACTGGACAACATGTGTGGCTGAATGCTGTTTCAGTGGAACCTCTAAATTTTTGACTAGCTGCTGTCTGGTTTCCATTTGTCATGTCACTCCAGCCTTCATTATGCTGTTGAGTCTTCCATTTGAAGGTGGTGCACAGCTCATCTCAGCAAATTTTTACAGAATTCGTGCGAGCCATTGTGCAGGATGTTGGCATGTGCAAGGCTGGCTGCGGGCAAGCATACAACGTGGGAAACTTGGATAACATTAATAACAAGATTAAAACTAGGGCTGGGCGATGTGGCCTAAAATCCATATCACGGTATAATTTGAAGCATGTGCGGTAACGATATATATCGCGATATATTCTTTTCTTCTGTATAACGTATTTTACACTCTATAAAGTACACTTAAAATCCTTTAATTTTCTCAAAAATCGACAGTGCCCCTTATGTATGAATTCTGGTTGTGCTTAGAGCAGGGTGATATGACCAAAAATATTTATCACGATATACATTTGAAAATTTGTGATAACGATATAACTGACGATATAATTGACACTAGACAAAATACTTTACAACTCCACAACTTTATTAGTGAAAAAAACCCCACCAATGTATTTTCACTTAAACAAGCAGCTGTTTTTTATGTGCATTAAAGTTATATAAACTTTAACAGTGCAAATGCAAATTCCTCGTTGACAGTTCAACCAAAAGGCATTTCCAGTGGAAACTGGCCGACATATCCTCAGCATAACCATGTATAATATCCACAAAACTTAAAAAGAGGTTATACACACACAATACGGTAATATTATGTTGAAGCACAGTACGTATCACTCCGCGAGGCGGCTGCCTAATATAGCCCTAATGCTCCGACAATCCATCAAGTGGTGCGGGTTCGTAGCTTAGCAAAGTTGTACTAAAACATTTGACAGATTTTTGAGCGCCATATAAAATCGTTTCGAGGTCAGTAAACACAACCAGAGTTCATACATAAGGCACACGGGATTATAGGGGGCACTGTCGATTTTCAGAAAAATCAAAGGATTGATTTTAAGTGTGCCGTATTTTCCTTTTTTTTTTTTTTTTTTTTTTTTTGCCTGTCCCGTTTGGCTCTTTTGCCATCAGAATTAGTGTCTAAAGGCAAAGAAAGATGCCCAATGGATTTACTTTACCAAATTGACCATCCCAGCCTTGCCGTAATGGTCCATTTGATTC
The DNA here is from genome assembly GCF_057381845.1 of Rhamphochromis longiceps. Lineage (NCBI taxonomy): Eukaryota > Metazoa > Chordata > Actinopteri > Cichliformes > Cichlidae > Rhamphochromis > Rhamphochromis longiceps. Next base: position 34,149,051 of record NC_140574.1, read on the forward strand.
ACCTTTTATTGTTCATTTTATTTTCACTTACTGAATACGGGACAGACTTGACTGGGGGAAAGAAGGGGAGAAAGAAAGAGGGAAAGAGAAACAGCAGAGAAGAGGGACGGGGGAGAAGGGCAAAAAACAAAAACCAACAGAACGGGCAGAGAAAAAAAATGCATATATCAATCACCTGGGTCACCTGCTGAGAAAGAAAAAAGAAAACAAGCAGAAGAGAACAAGAGTAATAGAATAAACAACATCACGATGATATATGGGAATATGAAAGTAAATACTAAATATTAAACATTATTGTGCAGCACATAAGATCAACAGAACACAGTGTGCTTTGAGGTAGGAGCCAAAAAGGGTGTAGTTTGTGGGTGTGATCACCCGTGTGTACACCTGTGAGCATGGACGCGCTTGTTTTTTTTTAAAAAGGTTCCTTCATGTAATGATCTGCTAGAGGGTGTGGGGGGGCCACAGCCCCGTCCTCCAGGGCATGAAGCAGGTATGGAGGAGATCAAAACTCCAGACATCCAGAGGCCCCCAGAACACAAGAGACCAAGGAAGACCAACAGAGGGGCAGCCGTGACACTATCCCGGAAAGAGCTGAGGAGAGTCCCAGATGAGGGCTCACTCAGCAGCCGCGGAGCAGAAGCCAGGGGGAGTTGCAGTGACGCGCCCGTGAGCTCCGCCGGCAGCCAGCCGTGCCTGAGTGAGTGAGCCCCAGGCCGAGAGGCCGGGGGCACCCCACCTCCGAAGTGGCCCGAGCGAGCCCCAGGCTCCAGGCCCCGATAAGCGGACACAAAGAACCACCAACGCACCGATGTCTGAGGGAGTCCGCCACTGGCAGGGGAAGTGGTGGTAGGGGGAGATAGGCCTCCAAACCTTGGAGGGCCTAAGATGTCCCCAGACATATAGACACAGAAATACAGGCACACACAGATACAAACATCCATTCCCACCCTCATGCTCTCATATGCACTTACTCCACACTCAACCAACGTGGAGACAGACATAAAGAGACGCTGTACACACGATCACACTCCCCAAGCGTACTCTACAAACCGGGTCTAGGTGCCCTTGCCCCTGGAGGGGGGAACTGCACCCAGACCCAGGTGGTGTTACCCTTTTCCCTGCGGTGGGGGGAGGCAGACCGCCCCGACTCCGCAGCAGCAGGGAGGCCCCACACTCCAGACCGCAGTCGGACGGCCAACTCCTTCTCCTAGCCCCCCCGCTCCAGCAGGTCGCAGAGAATGGGGGTGAGAGAAGACTCCAAACCTCCCTCCACCCGCTCATTGTAGTGTTGATGCATGTGTGTTCTAAGGTGCATTTAAAACCCAGGAGGGCATGGAGCTACCTGCCAGAGAGCAGCAGGTAAGCGCATAGTCCCTCCTGCTAGCCCTCAATGTCTACGTGTATTTAACATTGAGAGGTGGGCAACGACGCCAGGGGTGGGGTGTACACCCTGATGGTACTTTGGATTCCATGTATCGTGCCCACCCCCAAGATCCTATATGTATGTGTAATGAGAGTGTGAGTAATGTGAATGTCTAAGTTGTGGGATAAAATTGAGGCAGAGGCAGCCAGAAGGGGACGGGGGGGGGGGAGGTAGCCTCCTCTGCACCCTGGTGACATACCCCTACTCCAAGGCCCTGCATGTGTGGGTGGTTGTGGTGGAGCGGGAAGAGGGGGGCAGCTGGAGATGGGGAGGGAAGGAAGGGAGGGGCGGTGACCCCTCCCTGGGGCCAGCTCCCCCGCTGACCCCAGTAGGCACCCCCATACGCCGCGACCCGCCAGGGAAAGGGGGCCCAGGCCCATCCAGACCGGGGCCCAGCGCAGCAGCGCCCCCCGGCCCCACAGAGCCCGGGACAGTCCACCCAACCCCACCACAGAGAAAACTGCACCCACCCCACCATCCACTCATCTTCCAGACTACATAAGACAATAAACACCCAGGCTGAGATCTTCCTCCACCTCTCCTGTATCTCCCCCTCCTGCAGAGAGATCCCCTGAGGAGAGGAAAGCTCCTGCAAGATGTGACAATCTTCCCCACCAGTTGAAGAGCCCCCCAGGTGGCTCGATGCACCGGCGGCACCCTGCTCCAGGGCTGGGCCCCCATGCACCCACCCGCCCACAACCCCGGCAACACACCATTCAGGACCCAAGCCCCCGAGGCCCGGCCCGGGCCCCAGCCCAGAGACGGAGCGCCCCCAGAACCTCACGCCCATCCCGGACCCACCCAGGGGCAGCCAGGCTACCAGGTCAGTAACCCACGTCCGTCAGCACAGACCCTCCCCTAGCCCCGCTGCACGCAGCCGCGAGGAAACAGTCACCTGAGAGCCAACAGAGCCCCTAACCGGACATGACCGCTACCCCGGGTTGAGCCCCCCAAGGAAGATGCCTCCGGGGAACCCCCCGACGCCCTAAGCCTGTCCCTACCCCCACACCACTCACAACAGTGAAGGCGGGACCAAACTATGACCCCCCACCCCCACTAGGTGATGGAGCTGATCAAAGGAGCCCAGAGCAATTGATCTGATGTGGTGGCAGAGGCTGTATCAAGACTAATGTAATCTAATAGATAATTCCTATATTGGTTAGAATTAAGATTATTTTTATTTTTCCAGTTCATGAGGACTGTTTTCTTGGCTATGCAAGAAAACGCAAGTGCGCCGTATTTTCCAAACAACACGGTAATAACGACGGCCCGCTAGCATGCGCTACCAAAAATAGTGCTTTGTTGTGTATCTGACGGACGAAAGCTAAACCAGTTCCACACCACTGAAGTTGCAGCATTTTACAAACCAATCCTGGTTCATCTGTTTCATTTAACGATCCACTTTCGCTCTTCTCATTCTGCGTCGCCACCATGTGCATATGTAAAAATAGGCACTGTGCATGCGCGTTTTACCCACATTCTATCGTGATATTTCATTTTCCTCTCATTGCCCAAAATTACACCGGTATTACCGTGAACGGAATGATATAGCCCAGCCCTAGTTGGGCTTACTGACCTCAAACCATTTTATGTAGTACACGGTAGAGCAGGGCGATATGGCCAAAAATATTTATCACGATATATATTTGAAAATTTGCGATAACGATATAACTGACGATATAATTGATGCGAGACAAAATACAACTCCACAACATTACTAGCACAAAAAGACAACCTTCCATTTAATTTCACTTAAACAAGAAGCTGGTTTTTATGTACATTAAAGCTTTATAAAAATGTAACAGTGCAAATGCAAATTCCTTGCTGAAAGTTTAACCAAAAGGCATTTCCAGTAGAAATGGGCTGACATATACTGAGCATAACCATGTATAATATCCACTGAAGTTAAAAAGAGGTGCTTTGCAACATTAAACTGCAGTGTGCAGTACGTATTTTTCGGACCATAAGGTGCACAGGATTATAAGGCACATTAAGCGAAACAAAGCAGTCAGATAAATCAAATTTTATTAAACTCATTCTTCTTGCTTCCTCCACTTCTGTAACATTGATTCATTAATGTTGAATTCTCTGGCAGCTGCTCTATTCCCATGTTGTTGCAGTATATTAATGACTAACCTCGTATTGTGGATGGATTATCTCAGTTGTTCTCCTGACTGAAGTTTGGTCCATTTACAGCATCCTGCCATGCGATTGCATTTGTCTCTAACCATGAGGAACCTTCACGTTAACTTTTATAAGTGGAAAAGTGTTAGTGTTCGTCCTCCAGCTTCACTGTTTATGTTATGCTAACATAGCTGTGTCGCTAGCGATCACGTAGCACATCATTATATACCAGCTAGCCCAACTTCAGTAACCCTACAAACGTCACTGCTGTTTAGTTTCCTGTCTTCATTTATGTTGGAAGTGATAGCAGAGCTGTACGTTTCTTCGTTTTTATGGGCCGATGATTTATTTATTTTTTTTTGTAATGGCATGGACAATGAGAGGTGGTGGATTGGCCAGATGCTGGCCGATGTGTAAAATAACTCAGTTGTTTGGTGGTGGCTATGGCGGAGCTTCCACAGAGCCCAACAGGTGGATGAGAGAAAGGGGAGGCAGGAGGAGCAGAGACCCGAGGCGGCCGCCGGTCTGAGTGTCAGGTGAACTGAACTTCAGGTAAGAAGTTATGACCTGCAGTCTATCTGGGTCAGATATAAACCAAGTTTAGGTAGAGTTTATTTTCGTTGTGCTGACTTTTTAGTCAGTTACAATAACTCGTACTGCGTACTAGCTAGGATGATGGAGTTTCTATACAGCTGGGCAGGTGCTATAATGTTACTGATAGTGAACTTTATTTTATTCATAAGGTTTTTTAGTAGAGTTGCCAACCGCTCCTTAAAAATGGAACGGTCCCTCATTCAGAGAAAACATTACCTGTTTCGTATCGAGCTGAGAAGAGACGCAGTTTGTCCCGAACTTCAGCTACAATGGAAAAAGACACAAAGCTGGATTTATTCTGTGTCTTTAAGCTGCACAGCTGCCTCTTCTTCTCTCATTCTCGCCCCCTCTCTCTCCTGTTGCTACTTCAGTCATGAAACTGATCAATGATCAGCTGATCGGCTTTTCTCTCTTGTTTGTTTATCGCCCACTTTGCGCCAGAAAGAGGAAACCAGCAGATGCCACGCTAAACAACAGCAGCACGTTTAAGCTTGATCAGCTGTTGTTAGAATGTATTTAATATTAATTTCTAGTATCAGCTGATGTTTGCTGGAGCCACAGCTGTAAAGCTGCTGGTCATGATATTAGTTTGTATATCTGGTGAGAGGGAAACATGAAAATGAAACCAGGAGAATCATCACAGCTAAACAGGTGATGGAGAAACTGGTTTACCTTTTAGTTGAAGGGAAGTTATAAACTGTTTCTGAGAAATAACCCCAGGATCCTTTTGTAAGTAGCTGACAGCTGGTAACTGTGCAGGGGCGGGTCTAGCAAAGTTTTGCCAGGGGGGCAGGTCGGGCATTAACAGGGAGAGGGGGGCACAAAGAAATACTTTTCTTTCTTATTCTCATTTAAAATGTCTCGCTTTTATTAAATAATTATCTGAATCTTACAACCAAAGTTTTAATCTGATGTAAAATGTATAGAAATCATACATATAGCAACAAGACTGTACATCACCGTTACAACAGCATTTGTTTTCATTCAAAGGCTTTATGGCTTTTCCTAGAATACCTGGTGGGCCGGTCTCTAAATGCCCGGGCCAATTGTTTGTCCCAGTCCAGCCCTGAAAACACGCACAAACTCCAAAACACGTAAAAACTCCATAGCACGCACAAACTCTGAAGCACGTACAAAACACAACAGAAGTGTTCCAGGATGCTAGGGGCAGTGTTGAGCTTTTGTTACCTAGGGGCTACACAAGCCAGGAAGTACCAACGACTGGATTTGGTGTGTGGTAGTAACAGGTAAATGAACTTCAATTGTGTAATTTAAGTGATCTAGGTAACTCTGTTTTGGAAGTTCAGTTAATGCTAGAAATGTGTTTTGGGGTTTGTACGTGCTTTGTCTCTGGGGGCCACCGCATATATTTATATATAAACATAAATAAATAAAACCACGTTTTTTTTTACATTAGTAATTCCTTTTGTGCATAATTTTATATTGTTGTTAATAATAAATTAATTAAAGCAACAAAACAACCTGAAGAGCCGGTTAGGAGCCGAAAGAGCCGGTTCTCTAAAAAGAGCCAGAAATCCCATCACTAGTTTGCAGCCGCTGCAATGCTTTAGACCAAAACAGGCACAGCTTGATGACACCATCAACATGCGCTATCGTGGTAGAGCGGTATAGTCAAAATCTCTACCGTTGGCCAAATTTATATCGTTTCTACCGTATACCCTTTAGACCGCTCACCCCTAATTAAAACCAACAATATCTCTTTTGAGTAAAACAGTTAAACTAACTTTGAAAAACCCTTACTGGGAAGAGATTTTGGGGGTAATGAGTTTTTGCAGTAAACTCTTCTACTTGAGGAAAACTGACGTATGTCAACATTACTGGATCTGTTTGCAACATGTAACCTGCTGGATGATTTTCCTTTGTGAAAGGCCTCATAGAGTACCAAGCTACTGGTCGATGGTACATATACTCTACCAGCAATACCTGCATTTACCATCCATCCATCTGTCCATCCATGTGGGGGGCTGGAGCCTATCCCAGCTGTCATAGGTTGACGTGAGGGGCAGGGTTTGCCTGGACAGGCTGCCATTCTGTCACAGGATGTCAAAATGCAAATTCTTTAAAAAAAATAAAGATTATTTTTAATTTACATTTACATTTTTTCCCTTAATATCACTAAACTCATGTAATGTTTTTGTTGCTACTCTAAAACGATATATACCTATATTATTATTTCTTGTTGTAGATGACATCTTAAAAAATGGGAATAAATGAGACCTAAAGCAGGGTAGTCAGCCATGACGCGATCATATAGCACTGAAACATGCAGTGTACACCTTAAGGTGCTGGGAGAGATTTTACATGGAGCTGACATAAATTTCTCCTTCTTTTAAAGCTTACTGGTAGTTAAAAACACACTGTCACTTTAAATGCAAGACAGCTGGGGGCTTTGACTTAAGACCGTGAACACTTGAGTCAGTTTAATATTACACAGTACCCCTCTCAGCAGCAGCAGAGAGTCCTGCTGACAACTGCAGTACCCCATTCTCTTCCATGTTTCACAGGGACACCTTATACTCAGCTAATCCACAGTAATGATCTGAGCTTTGAAGACCTTGGAGACAAGAAGATCAAAAAATTTTAAGGAATGGACTCAGTGGTCTAGTTCACAATGAATTGTATAGTAGTATGGTTCATTTTGAAGGGAACAGTGAGCTTTTATTTTGCCTTGGAGAAATTTTTGGATTTTTATTTTCATTAGCCCGTCAACCTTTTTTTTGCAGTGACAGCATTTGAAAAGTGTTTAAAGAAAGCACACACTTGTGTGTGTGTGGTGGCGAGGGCGGTACTGGGTACAGTTTTTCCTCTTCATCTTTTACAATAGCTTGCGTTTCCCATATTGCTTCTGTGTTGACCATTTAAGAAACACTTTGCAAAGGGGAGATTCTGTGACTGACAGTAAATTCTAGCTGCGGGACTGCAGCCACTTGTTAGTGTCGGAGAAGCCGGGGAAGCTATGTTATTAGAAATTTACCCTTTTGGTGTGGTGTCATAAATTGTGCCGAGGTGAGGTAATAAAGTTACCCTCTGGGAGACACTCTTGCTGTATTGGCTCTGGCAGCGATTTACACATTTGTGCTGGAAGGATCGGGGAGGGTAGTCAGCCCTTAACTGCCTCCCATTTGAATCACCTTTCTGGGATAATAAGTTAGCTAGTAAGATTCTGGTCCATGCCATAGAAAGTTTTATACTGCTGCTAGTGGATAAGACATTAAAGTCCACCAGTGCTTATACGTCTCCTTTGGGCCCTAAATGCACTGTGCCCTTATTAAAACTCTTGTTTGTATATTTATGTACATTTTCAAACCATAACAAAGCTGACAGGACGCAGAGACTGCATTTCGCTCCGTCTTACTGAGTGTGTAGAACTCAGTGCCTTTCATTGTTGTGCTGAGCAGGAATTATATGGTTAGTTAGGCTGGTGCAATACAACAAATCTAAATATAGCTGTACCCGTATTTTATAAATACATTTTCAGATTAGAGTTCAGAATGAATTCTTTTAGTTGTATGGCTCATTTTGTGTCAGGAATAAAGCAACCTTTTAATCAGAAATATATTTATTCTTATTCTCATTAACCCGTCAACCTTGAACACCATACTAAGAAGACTACAGCAAGTAGTTTGATTTGCATTGATTTCCCAGCTCACAAAAGGTAACATTAACTACAGTTCTTCATAATCAAGTGTTTCCCACACAAGCACCAGGTGCCAGTGGTATACATTGAGTGCTGAAGTGCATGTTTCTGTTTCTTTTTTATTGTTTCATCTGAAACAACAGCATTATCCATTTCCTTATTCTGTCGATTCAGCAGTTGCTAACCTGTTAGCTCTAGTGGTTTCCTTCTAGTGCTTCCTTACAGGTGAGCTTCTGCTGTGGTGGCATTCAGCTGTTTCAAGCTCCCATTGAGAGTTGAGGTTTTGAAGGGTTGTTAGACTCTTTCATTTTAATGTCTGAGATGTTGGATTCAGAATAGTTGCTTAGTTTGTTTCAGAGTATAGGCAGCAACCCGACAGTGTTTAACCTCTCAAATTTATGAATGTATAGATAGATGAAGGTCTATTTAAAAAGGCTTTCCAGCCTTTAGCCTCATCACGTGACTTATTCTATACACATTGCTTTAAAGATCTGAGATCATTTGAGTAATCCAGCATCTGCTGGATCCTGTGTTTTGGTTTTTCAGAGCAACATGAGAATTGGATTAGTCAAACTCAATTCAGTCCACTGAGAAAATGAAATGGTGATTAGATGGAATATTTTGATCCTGGAGATTATCATCAGCAACTCTGATAACGGGAGAAATAATGAATAAGAGGGAAAAAAACGTTTTGACCCCAGCAGAGGAAGAACGTGTTTGAGAGGGCTGTGAGAAATTTACCAAGATATTTTATATTAAAGGTAATATCACAAAAATAGAAATAACAAGAGGCGAGGTGAGGCAAAAGGTTAAAGACAAATGAAATGTGCAAGCATACTCGTACTCCTGAAATGATTTCATTCTCATGTGCTCTTCTACTGCAACATAGAAATCATATTGAAACTGGGAAAGAAGCTGGTGTGATACTACAACTGTAGGGTAGCTTATAGTCTAATACAGCACTTTAAGTGTGCCTGTAAATCTGAATCAGTGACATTAGGGATGCACAATTATCGCAAAACACAATTTTATTCAGTTTTAAAAACATTATTATTTGTCACATTTATTCAAAAATGTTCTAGTGTTCTGTCATATAAGAAAGCAGAAAGCTTTTACATCTTCCAACTAGTAATATTTTCATTAAAATAGATTTGATAGAAATCTAGCAAAAAACAAAATAAACAAGGGCACTGCTTTCCCTTTTAAACTCTGCTACATTCGTGGTAACTGATTTTCAGAATTAATCTCTGCAGACAAATAATAATATAAAGTCTTTGATTCCATTCACTGTACCTGCATGATGGGCGTGAATAAAACTACCAGCAAAGTACTCGACAGCTGTGAGATCACTCTCTGCTCTCCCCGCTCATGTTTTGCGTAGGTTTTGCCACTTTAGAAAAGTAATTGGGATAAGATATCTTTGAAACATTTGTCATTCACTGTGTTTACTGGACACACGCAGTACAAATTATAACCATAAAACAAGAAAACACAAATATATTAGTAATATGTCAAAAACTTGTTTAAAGCTAACATTTATTTTGACATTTATTAAGCAAATAACAAGCTTTAATTCACATTTTGATAACCAAACATGAGGAGTCAGAATGAATAAATCATAACGTTCAACTCTCTTCAATCTATTAACAGTGCGCCTTACTATTTTTCAGTAAGTTGGTTGTGCTGAGTTGCGGTTGCTTAACCTTGTAACTCGTCAGGAGCCAGCACAGTATATGTAATGAAATTTACATTTAAAAAAAAAAAAATCTATCTAACATGTTGTAACTAGAGTTGAACTTTGTAACTAGTTGCTTAAAAGGCCCTGCTTTCCACCATTTGAATTAACATCATATATTGTCATGTCATATATCATATCTTGGCCAAACAATATGTATTAGTAATTTCCATTCACCATTTGTTCTTCCTGTCACTAGTCTAACTAGTGATTACTCCTGTTATGCTCAGTTGAGCCATTTGTTTACTGTTTTGCTGCACATCACCAGCCACTCCTGTCTCTTCCTTGCTTGTCTCCTTAACCTGGTTGTACTCTGCAAGTGTATTTTTGCCTTAAGTGGTAAAACAAGTTTGCTTTTTCTACGTGTAACAGGAACAATTTTCTTGCATATTTGTAAAGCATTGTGATTTGTTGGAGGATGTTGATGTAGCTAAAGCTTCATTTGAGGCTGACACATGGCTCTGGCTGTCAGACATGTATGGGCTTGTCTCGTTGTGCATTAGGGAATGTACATGCATGGCATTTCTATAGCAATTATATCACCATATCACACCTTTTTTGTCATGTAAAAGTGTATACGGGTAGTTAATATGACAATATGATACGGCACAGCCCTAGTTCCCAACAACAGATGACTCAGGGAATAAGGGAACAACTCAGGGACTTTTGGTGTGCTAGACATTTGAATTGTGTTGTTGTATATCTGTCGTTTAACAAGGTTTTACTCATGCAGACTAGTTCAGGAAACTTCAAGCTGCATAGTGCAGGGAACAGCTGTGACGGGTACATCCATGCATGTGGTCAGGTCCAGATTTAGGGAGCGCTTGATTTGCTTTTGCTTTGTGTTTTAATTGGTCAGGGAGGTGTTTTAAGTATTGTGCAACAAGATTAAAATTCAATTAATTGTGTAGCCCTATAGGATGGTGTAGAAATAGAAAAAAGGAAGAAAAAAAGATAAAATTAATGTTAAAACAGCGCCAAATAACAACAACAGTCACCTCAAGGCGCTTTATATTGTAAGGTAGACCCTGCAATAATACAATAACAGCAGAGTGCAGAAGGTGGACCTCTTCCTTGGAAGCCACACAAGCTACAGGTACAATACATGTCAGGTAACTGAAGCTCACTGGATGTTGTTGTTGTTCATATTATTGGCAGAAGCAGCGAATGCCATCACACTTGAATTGTAAAGTGGGGAAAGTAATTACATATGTGAAAATCCCCCCCGACTAAACTGGTACGCCTCTGAAATGCCAATGACAACTGCCTCCTCCTGAGAGTACCACATGCACATCTACACGGCAAGCCACATCGTTTAAGTGTGTCATATAATCTCAGTAGTGGAGTAGAAGAGCTGGTTTCACCTTATGATGACATGTCTGTGACAACCAATAAAACAACAGCTGAAGAAAGAAAAAAAAAGAAAAATCCAGGATCAAATCGTCAATATTTTATCCAGCTAAAGCGTTTATCCATGAGAGAATGCGCCTCAGAGCGATGACTGATGTCTGCTTAAAAGAAGCTCCTGTGTGGCCTTTGACTGCAGTGAATGCTAGACAAAAACTACAGTTGTTTCAAAAAAGCTGTGTTGACCTCCATTTTTCATATTGCTTTTTTAATCCTCATCCAGCGGTGTGTATCACCTTGAATAACCAGAAAGTGATTTCAAGCCTTTCTTACACAGAACACTAGCCCAGTAACTGTAATCCGAACCAGGTCTATTTGTCACAGTTGCCTTAACCTCCTAGGCCTGCTAAGCTCCACGCCATTTTTTATACAACTGATAAAACATCCCCAATTTCAGTTGGTAACAGCTCCACAACTGTAAGGCTACAGCGAACAACCTTCAGCTCTTTAGAAAAGAGAGACCTGGCAGGGTTTTCAAATATGATAAGTGTTTTGTGTCTCTGTTAACAGAGAAAGGTTTTTTTAAATTCCAGCAAAAATTGGCATTTTACCTATTGTCTAGTGCAGGGTTTTAATAGTTTTGCAATTTTCATTAGTTTTTATTTTTATTTAGTTTTGACTTCAGATTTTCAATTTTATATCAGTTTTAATTAGTTTTTACCAATTGTTTGCTAGTTTAGTTTTAATTTTTTTGAAAATCCTTAGTTACAGTTTAGTTTTGATTAGTTTCAGTTATAGTTTTAGTTGTGTTTGCAATAATTAAGTGCAACAAAATCCCAGTTGCATCATATCAGTCATGCTCTTCTGCTTATCCTTGGGTATGTTGCTATTCCAGCTACCATACCCTGCACCCTGCACAGGTCGCCTGTCTGTCGCAGGGCTAACACGCAGAGACAGACAACTCACATTCCCACCTATGGGTTCTTTAAATAAATAAATAAATAAATGAAGGCAGATGAACAACCATTGATACCAGGCAACTATAAAATGTATATCTTGGCCCCAATGAGACTATTAACTCTTGCAGCACCGGGTGTTCGTAATTTTGGTTCAAGTGAATTGATAAACTTTGTGAAGGCAATTGACTCACACAGTCATGTAGATATCCCCGTCCTGTTGTCTCGGGATGCATCACGCTGCCTTGCCTGGGGTTAGAGTCTGTTTCTGGGGATGAGGGTTGAGTGTGCTCCCTTCTCAAGGTAAGCTAGGTTAGCCTTCTTGTGTGAGCTTTTCAAGTGCACTTTAAGGTTTGTGGGATTTTTTCCTTTAGAAATGTCCCTCATAATTTGTCTCTTTCCACTACAAGACACTTCATCCAAAACACAGTCATATTCAAAGTAATCCCAAATTGGACTCTGGCGCTTTCTCCCGACTTTTCCTGACATGATTCTGCGCGTGGACGGAGCAGCAACACAGACGACTCGACTAACGTACTGCCACCTGCTGGCATAATGAGACAGCAAGAAAAAAATCTGTAAACTAAACTTCATCTTCACCCTTGACTATTGTAGGACACGCACACATCAATGAAACTAAACACATTTTTGCTATAAATTCAGTTAATTTTAGTTAGTTTTGTGAACACTCATTACAGTTTTAGTTAGTTTTCCTTCTTTTGTTTTTATTTTTATTTCCGTTAACGAAAATGTTTTTTCACTTCTAGTTTTCGTTATTTCGTTCGTTTTCGTTAACAATAATAACCTTGGTCTAGTGAAGTTAGAAAGTAAACAATGAGCCTGTAAATACTGATTTTATTCAACCTGTTCTGGAAATTCTCAACTGCAACTCTGTCACAGAAATTAAAGTCAGCAAATGCGACATTCATTTTAATTATAGCCTTGTCAGGTAGCATCTTCACTGAACGTGAAGAAAACTGTGGCGGTTTGCATTTTGATAAGTTACAAAGTGTATAGGAACACTCGTGGTGGAAAGGATAAACTCGTGTTCTCTCCCCCCTTCATCACTGATTGCACATGGCACCAGTGTGGAAGTATTTAACCCATATTTTGCTGTACTTCTTTTACAGAAAGATAATGGTTGGGAAATCATCATAATCATCAATAATTGGTGGGAAGAGCTCCACAACTCAGCTAAATATCAGTAGCTTCTATTATTCAGGAGAAACTACAGCAGGAGACCGTGAGGTGAAACAATGGGCCAACACTGTGTCCGCCAGAGCAATTAGGCTGCCTTCATATACTCCCGTCATAATGAGCATGTTACAGAGACATCTAATTACTGTACATGTAGGGTGTCAGAGGCACTTTGATGAGCTTGGTGAGCACACAACTCATTTATTAATTGGATTTTCGTGCTGAACACAGTGCTTTTTCTGAGCATAGGTGAGTTATATAATCATGGCCGACCTATACCTGACTGTAGAAATGTAGCTGGGTGGCACCTAAAGGAAAGCTTTTGATTTGAAGCTTATTATCAGGGTTATTACTTCAAGCTTGCTTAGTTAGTTTCGTCCATCGTGTTTATTGGTAAAAGTACCATTTACTTAAAAATGTAGAAAAAAGCCCCTCCCCCGACAAAAAAGAAAAAAGTATTATAAAAGAAAAGACAGGAAGTTGTCTTCTCTCGGCAGCATGGTGGCAGGGTGGTTAGCACTGTTGACTCACAGCAAGAAGGTCCTGAGTTAAATTCCACCAACAGGCCAGGGCCTTCCTGTGTGGAGTTTGCATGTTCACCCCGTGTTTGCGTGGGTTCTCTCCAGGTACTCGGGCTTCCTCCCACAGCCCAATGACATGCAGTTAGTGGGGTTAGGTTACTTGAAAACTCTAAATTGTCCATTGGTGTGAATGTGAGTGCGAAAGGTTGTTTATGTGTTAGCCTTGCGACACCTGTCTGGGGTGTACCCTGCCTCTCGCGCTAAGACAGGTGGGATAGGCTCCAGCCCCTCTTCAACCCTGAAAAGACTAAGTGGAAGAGGATGGATGGAGGCCATTGTTTTTAATGCATTCCATCAAAATGTTGCACTAATACTTTAAACAGAATGCTTAACATCGAACTTTTAGGGCATGAAGGTCTCCTGTGAGGTGCATGTGATTGTTGTAATGATATGATGCCTGTGAAGGGTTGTATAAATATAAAAAGCAGACTGTGTTGAAACTAGAGGATCGTAAGGGATTATGTGTTTACTGGTAATATTCCTCAGCGATCACTTTAAAATGCATCCACTTGAATTATTTCAAAAACCTAATCTGATCTCGAGTATTATTATATCGACTAGAGCTTAATCTTACAAGAAGAATAACTTAATCTTGTTAATCATGTCTATTAACATTAGAGATGGGTAGGAGTGATAATGTTTATGCCCTTAATGCTATCATTTTATTATTAGCCACTAACCACTACCTTAATGCTGACAGACGGCTAACATGGCTAAGTAGGTCATTTTAATCAGCTAACATCAACATGTGGGCTGTTGAGGTTTAAGTTCACAATTGTTTAAAACTTCAATGTTGTTGCTTTACTGACCTTATAAAGACTGTGGTTTCACTCTTTGAGATGCTTTGCCATGTTTTTTGTGCTACTGTTCATGTGTTCAGTGGTGGGCTGTGTGCCTGCAAGGTGCTTTGAGAAACTGCGTGCCAACAGGTGAACGTGACGACAGCACTTTTGGTATTGATACGATTACAAACAAGTGTCTAATCTCATAATTTTTAGTATTGATTAGTATCTGAGTATTGATCTTTTTTGTAAACCCTATTACCCATGCAGTCTAGCCTCTAGAATGATGGCACGGTGAGTTGTAAAGAGCTCAATGAGTTTGAGTGTGGTACTGTAAGTACTACAAAGTGAAAGCATTTAGAACCACAGTAACTCAGCAGACCACGTTACATAGCAGGGTCACTGAGTGCTGATTCAATAACTGATTCAGTAACAAACTGACATTAACATCAGCACAAAAACTGTACACTGGAAGCTTCATGGCACGGTTTCCATGGCCGAGAAGCCCCTGCAGGTGTAAGCGTAGGTGGCTCAGTACTTTTGCCCACAAAGTGTATTTGAGATCAGATAGACACAGACTGTGTCATTGTGGGTTGCATGATGAATTCACTTGTACATGTCTTTGTACTGTCATAGAGCATGACAATCATCTTTTCCCTATTCCAGTGCAAATAAGGGTGGACAATGTAGTTTTAACATTATAAGATTATATTTTAAGAAAATCTGCCATAACAATATTTCTATGTAGAAAAGAAATGCTGAATGTTTTGTTGATGGTTCCACACAGCAGCATTTATAAATGTTAACACAATAAAGAGCATTTTCTAGCCTTCATTTCTAATGAGCTACTGTCATTGATGACACATTTCCTAATTTAAAGCGAGAATTTATTAAAACAAGGTGCCAGCAGCATCAGCATTATAGTGCAATACTGGTAACACAGCACAAGTCAAGTGTAAGCAGAAAAGTAACCAAAGCTGTGCTTTTCACTTGAAATGTGCAGTCTCCTCAAGACGTTCAAGGTTACGTTACTTTTGTTAAACTTAACGTAACCTTGAACGTCTTGAGGAGACTGCACAGTCAGCTACGTTATAACACTGAAAAATATTTTCTACCTGAGATCTTGAATCTTGACTTGAGCCTTTTAACCAGCTGCTCAAAGCCCTGCATTTTCACTGTAACTGCATCACAAATCTCCATCTACCGTTTCTTTTCCTGTCATATGGAATTCAACTAGTGAGTACTCTGCATTTGGGTTGCAGCTGCTAGTATCTCCTCCATGACATGACATACAGGAGCTCTAGTAAGCCCTAGTAAGTAGTGTCAAGGCTGTGTTACTGTCCATGCCAGTGTGCTGGCTGATTAACATAGGCTAACAGCAAGGGGCTGTGAGTCCACCCTGTGCTGCATTTATTTACTGGGTTTCTTTGTCTTATAATTATTGTGAACAGTTATAACACAATAAGGTACCAGAGATGGTCACGTATCAGGTTTTCTTAAAATAAGTAGTTTTTAAAATAAAAATGTTTCCATCAGCCACACCTTTACTTTTGATCACTCCTTCGAAATCCCATTCTTACCACTTGCTTATGTGTATTTGAGACAATACACATAAACAAGTGGCAAGACCTTTTGCAGCTTTCAGAGAGTCTCTTTCTGGCTTTCTTAGTCTCCCTGGGGCCTCTACAACCCTAATTCCTATTTTGTATTCTCATGCAGAAATACCAGCGGGATTTCAAACAGTCTGAATCTTTTCTGGTGCATTTCTGCAGAGTTTATAGGGAGTTCACACTGGAACTAATAGTTCATGTCCATATTCGTGTTAGATGATTATCTGGAGTGTTGAAGAAACGCTTACTTGAATTAGTACATTAAAAGTTCACTGTAGTTGCATGGAAATTTAGACTTGTACTTTATATTTCCTGTTTTCTATGCACAACACTGCTCTGCTTTTGTGTAGCCTTGTCTGGGTCCAAGGACTGCCTATATTCAGGTAGATATAAATATATCAAGCTGAGGATTTACATGAAGTACATGTCAGGCCAGCTAATTAAACTTATAATAGCCTATGAAACATACAGTAATTATTTAATACAGCCTGTTCAGGTCTACATCCATTTTCATCTTTCTCCCCTATCTGAACTTTGCCTCCTTTATGTTGTTCAAATCTGCTTGTGACACAGTTTAGTGTAGAGGTTGAATTCACCACTGCACAGTCACGTCGCTTCGTTGCTCTGTGATTCCTTTGTTACATGTAAGCGTGTGATTAACACCAAGCAAAGATCGAGGATTGTTTTGCAAGGCAACGGCTGAGAACTATGGAGGAAAGCACGAGAGAAGGAATCAGACAGGAGGACAGCCAGAGGATAAAGAGAGAGTGAAGCAGAAAGAGAGAGATTGTAAGGCATATCGCTACTAGTGAACGGTTTCCATGGCAACGTGATCGGGTGCTTAGACAGGAGTTCTGAAGAATAGTGGTGTTTTTATCGCCACAGCAGGAGAAGAGAGGAAAGAACGAAGGAGAGCCGTTTGACGTGGAACCTGGAACTCTGCGCACTGCCTCTAGCTGAATGATGGCAACTATAAAAAACCACTGATGATTTATCCATCAAATCATCAAATATTGTTCAACTCAGGTACAACGTGCTCAGGTTGAGCTTCTTACTTCTCTGGTTCTTCTCTGTAATGGTAGTCCGTGCCTCACAGGTGAGGAGGCAGAAGAGAACAGAGTGCATCTGCATCTGATTCAAGTTAATACATATATGTAGGTATTAGAGTTGGCCTTTATTTGATCTTCTATTTTTACATAGTGGGGGACTGGTGGTTCACATAGGTGAGCAAACAGACACACACACACACACACACACACACACACACACACACACACACACACACACACACACACACACACACACACACACACACACACACACTTATTGTATGTATCCTCAACTGCAAGGGAACAATAGCACAAGGGCAGACCCACCCAGAGTAGAGACTAAGCAACAACCAAAAGTAGAAGAACAACCTCCGGGAGAGAGAGGTGTCATACAGCACCTATGCCAAAAGCCACAGCAACCTCCCATAACAACAGGCAGTCAGCATCACAAAGGCAGAGATCCAACAAGAAGAGTCCAGATTCAAAATTTGGACAGCACCAGGACCTGACATGCCTAATGGCTAAAGAAGGGACCTCAGGAGGGAAGCAGTGTTGTGGAAATGACACGCTCTCCACTAGAATGGATAGTGCCAAAGCTTGCTTCTTTATGGATGAGAGATACATGTTTTGAAATGACAGGGAGCAGGCGCGTCTAGTATATGTAGAGCAGGCGTAAAAAAATGATGTACAGGCAGAGCGCAGCAGCCAGCGCAACGCAAATTTTAGGTCATTCACTCCGGCATGCTCCGTCCTATGTGATTTAGTATCCACACTAGTGTTTGGCACCATAGAAGACTAACAGTATGCTAATAACAATTAGGAACTCATTGAAACTGTGGAAGTGTCATGATCACGTTTTGAAGACAGGCCCCGAATGCAGGAACGCAGGTTTAAGGCGCCTCCATGTTAGTTTCACTTCTCAGACCCAGAAGCTGTTATACTGTGCATGGACATGGCCGTTGTCTCTGAGTCATTTCACCAGGGCATTTGAATTAAGTGCCACGCTGAATCACATCATCAACACAGAAAGCTAAGAGAAATATGCATGTGTGCAATAATACAGTTGGCTTATTCATTTCCCAGTTCAACTTTTGAACGCCTGAGCGGAGCATGGGTGAGAATGAGAGGGAAATCACCACGTTTTGTGTTAGAGAATTTACCCGTAGAATTATTTATAATGTGTCTGTCACAAGAATACTACACATATATTTGATAGCTCGCTGTTCGAGTAGATTCTTTTAGATCGCAGCACTACTGTGGTGATGAATAATGAAAAGACAAATTCCATTATTAATCTAATTTGTAAGACAGACAGTTTTTAGAGGAAAACAGAGGTAAACAAATAAATCGGCAACCAGCAACAGAAGAAGGCAAACTCAGATTCACAGCCACTTTTGCCAGGTGGCTGATAGAGTTTTCAAAAATGGTACTACTGCCCACATGTGTTTTATTAGGCTGTCAGGCCAGGAGAGATCAAGGGAGAAAGAAACTGTAATCTGTATGCAGGCTCACAGAGGCCAGCGGGAGAGGGTTTGGAGCTGGACAAACAATGAGACACTGGCTAGAAATATTTTTCATGCTATTTTAAAGATTAGGGTGTAGTAATATATGGCCCTCCATGAGCACGCTGCCTTCGATGGTTCTGAAAGCAAATTGATTGAGGAACCTTGTTATCATGTTCACACTGTGCCTGTAAATTTACGCATGTAAAAAAGAAATGCTCCTCACAGGTTTTCAGATTAGCTTCTATTAAAGGAAGCATGTGTCGATGTTCTTGTGTTGAGAGCGGCACTATAGTTTCTTGGTTTGCCGCTCTGATGTCCTGATTTCATCACCCGGTAAAAGCAATACATCTTAATTTGCTACTGTCATCACAGGCTGGCCTCGATCTGTCAGTTTCTCAACCTCGGGGAAAGGTGTTACACACAAGAAGGACATCAGCTCAAAGGCAAGACGACATCCTAGCAGTCATTTATTCTAAGGGATGGTTAGTTTCGGGTTGGATTGAAGCGTGCAAAGCCACTTTGGATTTTACTGGTGTTTTTGGGATGTTTTTGGTGTTACAGTTCGTTTTGTTTCACTAAACTGAGCTTTGATGTTAGAAATGCTTTGATAACCATTTTCTAGCTGACTTATATCATCAGCTCACTCAGCAGAATATTTCAGAAAGGCAGCATGTCATTGTTTCTTTTATTAGACACACAGTATGCATCCTTGTGGTATCAATCAAATATCCAGTATCAGTATCAGCCTAATGGTTGTGCTGTACGAGTTGTCACATTGAAACTAGGTGTAATAACCCTGACCTGCTGCATGTGAGTTCAAAAACGTGTATGAGACTATTCAGTAAAAGATGTTTTATTAGTAAAAGTGATGGCCTTATTTTTACCATGTAGTTCCAGTACTCACCATATATGAAATGCATATTTTTCCTCTGAATTTGTGACATGTAATGACCATATATTACGTGTCTATACTACCAGTTAGGCCACCAGAGGTGGGCAAAAATACCATGTGGGAATATGCTTATATTTTAAGAAAAAAAGTAGTCAAACTATTTGTTTTTTTCACTTCTATGTAGAGAATATAAAAAATATAAAAAGCAGATCCAAGATGGCGGTGCGTGAACAACGCGAGGCTCAGTGTCTCAGTGTCTCTCCAGAATCTGCTATTTAGCGGTTTTTTATCTACTTTTAACCGGATTATTCGTCCAGAATTGCTGTGCGTTGCTGACCTACAGCAGACAAGAGCTTCTGGACATCTGGACTCACAACTCCAACAGTTTTATCGCCGATCTCCGACTCATCCCAGAGATCTCCAGAACACCGGAGGCTGCCCACTCTCCCCGGCTGGGCGGAAGTGCACGCAGACGGCGCCGAGATCGTAAACAAAGGCGAGGTAGGCGCGGAGGGCTACGGGCTAAGCTAAAGCTAACACCACACCGGCTGCCTTTACCCAGTATTTTTCTCGCCAATGTCCGTTCTCTGGCAAACAAAATGGATGAGATACGGCTCTCCATCACTAACAACAGACGGATTATGGACTCAAATGTCATGTTTTTCACCGAAACATGGCTGAACAACAGCTGCCCGGACAATGCTATCGAGTTAGCAGGACGCCACACACACCGAGCCGACAGGCTAGCAGATGACTCCGGCAAGACCAGAGGTGGAGGTTTGTGCATTTATATTAACAATGCTTGGTGCATGAACTCCACTACTACTGAGAGTCACTGCTCACCTAATGCGGAGTTTTTAATGGTCAAATGCAGACCTTATTATCTCCCCAGAGAATTCACTTCGATCATACTCACTGCCGTGTATATACCCCCCGACGCTAATGCTAGGTTGGCCATGAAAGGACTTTCTGCAGCCATTAACAAACACCAGAATAAACACCCCGAGGCTGCTTTTATTGTTGCTGGCGACTTCAACCACACCAACTTAAAGACAGTCCTCCCCAGATTCCACCAACATGTCTCCTGCCACACCAGAGGAGACAAGACTTTAGACCATGTGTATTCCAACCTGGCTGGAGCCTACAAAGCCACACCCCTCCCCCACATTGGACAATCGGACCATCTCTCCCTGTTCCTCACACCTCGGTATTCACCACTCATCCAACGTGTGAAACCTGCTGTGAGGACAATTAAAGTGTGGCCAGAGGGGACAGATGCAGTGCTCCAGGACAGATTTAAAAACACAGACTGGAATATGTTCACCCACACAGACCTGGACCAGTACGCCTCATCTGTACTGGATTACATCTCCAAAACCACAGACAGTGTCACCACCCAGAAACGGATCACCATGTACCCCAACCAGAAGCCTTGGATGAACCGGGATGTTCGTCTCCTCCTGAAGGCCCGCAACACTGCCTTTAGGTCAGGAGATGCACACGCCTACAGTACAGCCAGGGCTAATCTAAAGAAGGGCATCAAAAAAGCCAAACACCATTACAAAAAGAAGGTAGAAGAACACTTCTCCAACTCCAACCCCCGACGCATGTGGCAAGGACTCCAGACCATCACAGACTACAGGACCACCAAACCCTCCCCCGCATCCTCTGATGTCTCCTTCCTCAACGAGCTCAACAACTTTTATGCTCGTTTTGAGCGAGGGAACCCCACAACCACAACCAAAGCAGACATGACGCCAGACCACCAACCTCTGACTCTCTCCCCCACCGATGTAGGAGCGGTGCTGAGCAGGATCAATGTCCACAAGGCTGCAGGCCCTGATGGCATCCCCGGGCGTGTTCTCAGAGCGTGTTCTGGGGAGCTTGCAGGAGTGCTCACAGACATATTCAATCTGTCCTTGGCCCACGCTGTGGTACCGGCCTGCTTCAAATCCACCTCCATCGTCCCGATACCCAAAAACTCCAACCCATCTTGCCTCAATGATTACCGCCCAGTAGCACTCACCCCCATCATCACTAAGTGCTTAGAGCGACTGGTCCTAGCACACTTCAAATCCTGTCTCCCCCCCACCCTGGACCCCCACCAATTCGCATACCGCCGGAACAGGAGCACAGAGGATGCAGTCTCCATCGCAATGCACTCTGTCCTCTCACACCTGGACAACAACAACACCTACGCCAGAATGCTGTTTATAGACTTCAGTTCAGCATTCAATACAATCCACCCCTCACAACTCATCAGGAAACTGACAGACCTGGGTATCAGTTCCCTCATCTGCAAATGGTTACTGGACTTCCTGACCAACCGCCCCCAACATGTCCGGCTGGATAACCGCTGCTCATCTATTATCACAATGAACACCGGTGTACCACAAGGCTGTGTGATGAGCCCTTTCCTCTACTCCCTCTTCACCCACGACTGCAGACCTGCTGATGGTTCCAACACCATCATTAAGTTTGCAGATGACACCACGGTGATTGGCCTCATCAGTGACAACGATGAGGCCGCCTACAGGGAGGAGGTGGATCGTCTGGCTGAGTGGTGCGACAGAAACAACCTGCTGCTTAACACCGAGAAGACCAAGGAGCTCATCGTGGACTACAGGAGGAATGCTGACCCACATCCACCCATCCACATTAAGGGGACGGCTGTGGAGCGTGTGAGCAGCTTCAAGTTCCTGGGAGTCCACATCTCCGAGGATCTCACCTGGACGACCAACTGCTCCAAGCTGGTCAAGAAGGCTCACCAGCGCCTCTTCTTCTTGAGGACTCTGAGGAAGAACCACCTGTCCTCAGACATCCTGGTGAACTTCTATCGCTGCACCATCGAGAGCATCCTGACCAGTCTGGTACGGGAACTGCTCTGCCTCGGACCGGAAGGCGTTGCAGAGGGTCGTGAAAACTGCCCAGCGCATCGCCGGAGCACCACTTCCTGCCATAAAAGACATCTACAGGAAGCGGTGTCTGAAAAGGGCTGGGAAAATCATCAAAGACCCCAGTCACCCATCACATGGACTCTTCACCCTCCTGCCCTCTGGGAGGCGCCACAGGAGCCTCCGGACTAAGACCACCAGGTACCGGAACAGCTTCTTCCCCACAGCTGTCAGACTCCTGAACTCTGCCTCCTGACATCTGACCCACGTTAAACTCATGGACTGAACATACACACACCCACAATGGACAACTGTACCCTCAAACACAATAATAACATGGACTGAACCACCACTCACAACCACTAGCACTTTATATAGCCTCTGTAGAAACTATCTACACCCTCATTTATCTTAACTGCACTACTGTATAATTCTGTGTAAATAATCATTCTGTACATTCGATAATCTTTAATCCTACAACTGTTTACAACTTGCATAGTTCCCATTTCTGTATAGCTGTATATCCCAGATTCTGTAAAGTTATTTATTTCATATTCTGTATAGTTTTTCATATTTATATCCTGTTCATATCCTGTACATAGCTTGTACTCACTACAGCCTGTACATACTTATAGTTATAGAATATTCACAACATACTTCATACCGTGTACATTATAACATACCATAATAGACCCATTTCTGTAATATACTCACATATCTATATTATTGCTAATATATATTGTAATATATCTATATCACTAAAGCACTTCTGGATGGATGCAAACTGCATTTCGTTGCCCTGTACCTGTGCATGTGCAATGACAATAAAGTTGAATTCTATTCTATTCTATTCTATTCTATATTTAAAAACCATGCTGATCTTTAGTAGTTCTGTTTTTCTTTCGTGCATAGCTTACTTGCTTGATGTTTGTAGCTACCTACTGGCACATCTCAATCTCCCTTTGGCATTTCCTGACCTTGTTATGTCAGCCTCTCAGCCTGAACCAAGGGAAATATGATTGCTTAAGATCAATCAGTCAAACCCAAAATAGGACGCAAGCTTTCTCCTCTTGGCTCTCAGCACATGCAGCTGAAAGTAAAAATATGTTCACTGTGCCTAGGTCAAGGGAAAGACTAAAACTTTCCACTGTACCGTAGCACTGTGAGAAACAGGGCGTGTTCTGCGAATGAAAGCAAATGTTGAACAGAATTGTGGAGGGATGTCTCTCTCGAATATAAAATATTTGACCCATTCCAGTGCCTGAAAAAACTTTGTGGCAAGGGCTCAGTGGATTGTTCTCCTGCCAAAAACAAGTTTACATAATGGCATGAGAATTAATGTACTCAACATTATCATCCCTTTAATGCAGCATTGATTGGGACCGCAACCTAATTGTTAACTTAATGACATCGATCATAGCGGATTATACACGTTCAGCGGTAATAAATGACCAAATTCTCAGCCAAGCATTAAAAATGTTTTGACAAAAAAGCTATTTCTCTTTAGCACCTCGATATCAAGATTACAAAATGCTGCTGCAGGCCTGTCTCCACCCACCACCACTTCCCCTGCCAGTGGTGGACTCCCTCAGACATCGGTGCGTTGGTGGTTCTTTGTGTCTGGGGGTGGGCGTCCGGGTACACACCGGCTCACTCCTTGGCGGCCGCTTATCGGGGCCTGGAGCCTGGGGCTCGCTGGGGCCACTTCGGAGGTGGGGTGCCCCCGGCCTCTCGGCCTGGGGCTCGGTCACTCAGGCACAGCTGGCTGCCGGCGGAGCTCACGGGCGCGTCACTGCAACTCCCCCTGGCTTCTGCTCCGCGGCTGCTGAGTGAGCCCTCATCTGGGACTCTCCTCAGCTCTTTCTGGGACAGTGGCGCGGCTGCCCCTCTGTTGGTCTTCCTTGGTCTCTTGTGTTTTGGGGGCCTCTGGATGTCTGGAGTTTTGATCTCCTCCATACCCGCTTCATACCCTGTGGCCCCCCCACACTCCCTAGCAGATCGTTACATGGAGAAACCTTTGGAATGCAAGCATGCTGATCCACACAGGTATGCACACAGGTGTACACACGGGTATTCACAGACGCGGACTACAGCTTTCTTGGCTGCTGCCTCAAAGCACATTGTGCGCTGTCTATCTTGCGTGCTGCACAATATCGTTTATTATTTAGTATCTACTGATATCTACTGCTAGCTAGTTTATTGTGATGGTGCCGTTTTTTTTTTATTATGTTGCTCTTTGTTGTTTGCTTTCTCTTCTGTTTTTTTTCTCCATATAGGTGACCCAGGTGTTTTTTTGTTTGTTTTTTTTCTTCCCCCCCCTTCTCACCGTCTCTTCTCCCCTTTGGTTTTCTTTCTCTCCCTCTCTTTCTTTCATTCTTTCTCCCTGTCCTATCCCCCAGTCATGTCTGTCCCGTTTGTAGCAACTGAAAATAAAATAAATTCATAATTATAATAAAGGTCAATCAAATGGACCAATATGGCAAGACCATGATGATCCACGTGGTAAAATAAATCCGCTTGGCATCTTTCTTGGCCCTAAGACAACAATTCTGATGGCTAAAGATCCAAACGGGACAAAAAAACAAACAAACAAAAAAAACAAAACAAAATGCTGCTGCAAGTCAAATATGTTTGTTATGTAAGTATTTAGTATTTATTTATTTATTGTCATTGTCAAGAACAATGAAATTGCGTTTGGGGCTTCCATACAACCCAAAAAAAAAAGAAAATAATAAATACCCCTTAAAACCCAAGTGTACATATTTAACCCAGTGTGACTCCAATGCAATAAGACAATCCTTAGCAATAATGTTCGTAGAAATTCAGACAAAGACCTGAGAAACATGACAAAATACAACAATGCAACCCATTCAATATTATTGTACTGTGAGATATGATATCAGATATGATAGTTATCTATTTAAGAAAGAGGGGGGGGGGGGCAGGAGGGGGAAGAGAATAAAGATATGATGCACCAATGCAGACCAGTTCATTGCTATTAAGAAGTTGGATATGGTTATTGTCCGTGAGAGGGGGGCAGAGAGTTCAGGAGCCTCACAGCCTGTGGATACAGGCTGTTGGCCAGTCTGGATGTTCTGGCCTGTATAGACCTGTACCTTCTCCCTGAGGGCAGCAGATGGAAAAGGTGGCGCGCAGGGTGATGTTGGTCCCGCAGGATACTGTGCACCCTCCTCAGACAGCGAGTGGGGAAGATATTACTGATCTCTGGCAGACTTGTTCCAATAATTCTGCCAGCTTCTTTCACCACCCGCTGGAGTGCTTGCTGATCGGCCTTGGTGCAGCTGGGGAACCACACTAGAAATCCATACGTCAGAACGCTGCTGATGGCACAGTTGTAGAAGTTCAACATCAGAGATCTGGGAATGTGTGCGCTCCGCAGTCTCCTCAGGTAGTAGAGGCGCTGTTGGGCCTTCCGTACAACTGAGGTGATATGGTTGCCCCAGGACAGGTCCTCGGTCACAGTTACCCCCAAGAATTTAAAACTGCTCACCCTCTCCACCGCCTCACTGCCAATGAAGAGAGGCAGATGGTTGTTATGACCCCTCTTCCGGAAATCTACAATGATCTCCTTGGTCTTTTTGGTGTTTAAGACCAAGTTATTGTCGTGGCACCATGACTCTAGTTGTTGCACCTCTGTCCTATAGTTTGTCTCATCATTGTTGGATATAAGTCCGAGCACTGTAGTGTCATCTGCAAACTTAACAATGAGATTGGACGCGCAGGAGGAAATACAGTCATGGGTGAAGAGAGTGTATAGCAGAGGGCTCAGAACACACCCCTGAGGGGCACCGGTGTTGACCACAAGGGTGGAAGAGGTGTTCTTACCCACTCTGACACTCTGTCTACGGTTAGTGAGGAAGTCCACAATCCAGTTGCACAGAGAGGAGTTAAGTCCCAGTTGGTGGAGTTTGGGACGGAGTTTGTATGGCCGGATGGTATTAAAAGCTCCTGACAAATTGTGTATGAAAACTATTTTTCCCACAGGGGTGTCTTTTAACTTTGTCTTTATCAACTGTTTTGCAGTTTAAGTAATAATTTTCCCACTTAAGCCATGAAAAAGCCGTCTTTTAAAGTTTGATTGGAATGTTGGCAGTGCAGAAACTAACAATACATTGAAATTTATGTAACTGGGTAAAACTTTAGAACTTTAGAGTTGCCAGTTGACCTCACCCCACTGCATGTCTCTGGACTGTGGGAGGAAGCCGGGGTACTGGGAGACAAACCACATAAGCATAGGAAGACATGCAAGCTCCACACAGACACACAGACAGGTGGATTCAAAACCAGAACCCTCTTGTTGTGAGGCAACCACTGCACCAAGGCGCTGTCCCTGTTTCCATCCTATTACAATTACATCATTGAGGTGTACTAGAAAATGCTACCTCCATCTCTTCTCCTGTCTTTTTGCCCACTTTGAAACTGGATCAGATATCACACAGACAGTGCTCTATCACCTTCCTCAGTAAGCATCTCTCTCTGTTTCTATTTGCCTCTGTCAGTGCGCCCCAGGGTGGCTGTGGCTACAATGTAGCTTGCCATCACCAGTGTGTGAATGGGTGGATGACTGGATGTGTAAAGCGCTTTGGGGTCCTTAGGGACTAGTAAAGCGCTATATAAATACAGGCCATTTACCATTTACCATTCACAGTGAGGCACTAACAAAAGAAATCTGCAGGATAGTCTCATATTTCTTCCTCATTTATTTTATTATTATTATTATTATTTTTAATGAGCACAGAACAGCTACATATCCAGTGAGATGTCTCATAAAGTCACCTGGTCAACAGTGTCAAAGGTGTATATGGCATCTGGAGGTTTAAACCAAATGGATTAATGGCAAATTTATTCTTTTAGACAATGTCAAGGCTGGCCAGAGGTAAGTACTAGGGCTGTGCCAGACAGCTGTGAATGTAGCAAGCATGCCAGCTATACTAAGTTGGTGAAATATTCACATGGTCATGAATTTTCAGTTTGTCAGAGATTGCTCCCTTGGGGGACTTATCACCTATAAACCATGCTGGTGGTAAAAATATAGCCTATTTATTATAAAACAGACAATGACACGGGGAGCTGGAATGAAAAGTGCCAAAAGTTTAACAAGACCTTTTTGAAGAACAGGTTATGTACTGCTGTAGGCTAGTTTTTAACAACTTTTTCCAATGAATTTGTGTTAATATTTTATACAAATGGTTTAAATATAAATGCTTCCTCACTATGGCTACATTTACAACTTTTATGACTTTAAGTAATTGTCCCAAATACATTAATTCATGTTCAACGCCTATGAGGACACCAGTACAAGTGATACTGGTCCACATAGATTTGTGTGGCTGCAATTTTTCTCTAATGCAAATAACCCATCCTTGTCATGTATAAATGATGTGACTTTCAGTATTTCCCATGGTCTGATAACATAACGTGAAGGTTGTTTCTCCTATTTTTCCTTTTTATTTTTCATTTATTAGCCATTATAAATGCTGATACCAAGACGTATGCAAATGGCTAATATGGGCTGATAATATTGGAAATATCAACAAGGAAAAACAAAAACATTAGCATGTTCATGTCATGACAAGAAGAAACTGCTGAAACTGAGACTTGTCAGGGATGCCTTTTTGACTTTTAGGTATTCAACACTGGAACTACATGGCTATTATTACCACATTTAGCGGTAATAAAGGACCAAGTTCTCAGCAAAGCATTAAAAATGTTTTGACAAAAAAGCTATTTCCGTCGATAAGATTACAAAATGCTGCTGCAAATCAAAGTTCCTGCAATTTGTTTGTAAAAAGCGATTCTGAAGACACTGGAACTGCATGTCATGGCTTTAGGCTCACAAACAAAAGCAACTACTTGAAAGGATTGCTTCATAGTTGTAATAGTCGGAAAGCCGTGACTCATTTCCCCCCAAATTACAAATAATTTTAATTGTTTTGGTCTCATAGTTCCAATTTTACAAGAAATTGAACGTTTTGCCTACATTTAGGCATCTAGTTTTACACTAACAGTCATATTTGGTCTGATAAAAAGCAAAGCTTACTAGGGCTGTCAGTTTGATTGACAGGGGACCAAATAAAGGAAAACTTACATGTGTCTTTGTTAAGTTGCTGAGCCACCATGTGTGGCTAAAGTACTTACAGGATAGACAATAAAAATGTAACTCTTGCCAGGAGACTGACAAGAATTAAATTATGTAAGATGGCCATGAACTGGATGACTGACAACCTACACAGTAATCTTGCCAGAAGACATTTTTGGTAGCTTGTGGTACTTTCTCTCGGTCGAAACAACTGATAAGTGAAAGCAGATGATTTAAAATATAATTGTAGAAACTAAAAGAAAGACATTTTCCTTTGGAAAGATAACTGCTGTCTGGGGGGTGCTGACTGTCATGTGTCATTACATTAGTCATGTAAACATTAAGTCAGTAAATTTCCTTTTGGTGTAAAACTGTTAAGATAGCAACAAGAAGTGGAATATAGCTGTGACATGTTTACTTCAAACTGAGAAGTGTCATATTTCATTGGATTAGCTCCTCTTACAAAAAAATTACTTATACTTACATATAAATACATGGTTATTTATAAATGATGAGAATACTCTGTTTTATATATTTTATGTGTATTGTTTGTGTTGTATAACTTAAGCATGCCATGTAGCTACTGTGGCTTGCAAAAGTATTCGACCCCTTGAACTTTCTCACATTTTGTCACATTACAGCCACAAACATGAATCAATTCCACGTGAAAGATCAACACAAAGTGGTGCACACGTGAGAAGTGGAACGAAAATCATACATGATTCCAAACATTTTTTACATATAAATAACTGCAAAGTGGGGTGTGCGTAATTATTCAGCCCCCTTTGGTCTGAGTGCAGTCAGTTGCACATAGACATTGCCTGATGAGTGCTAATGACTAAACAGAGTGCACCTGTGTGTAATCTAATGTCAGTACAAATACAGCTGCTCTGTGACGGCCTCAGAGGTCGTCTGAGAGAATATTGGGAGCAACAACACCATGAAGTCCAAAGAACACACCAGACATGTCAGGGATAAAGTTATTGAGACATTTAAAGCAGGCTTAGGCTACAATAAGGTTTCCCAAGCCTTGAACATCCCACGGAGCACTGTTCAAGCCATCATTCAGAAAGGGAAGGAGTATGGCACAACTGTAAACCTACCAAGACAAGGCCGTCCACCTAAACTCACAGGCCGAACAAGGAGAGCACTGATCAGAAATGCAGCCAAGAGGCTCATGGTGACTCTGGACGAGCTGCAGAGATCTACAGCTCAGGTGGGGGAATCTGTCCATAGGACAACTATTAGTCGTGCACTGCACAAAGTTGGCCTTTATGGAAGAGTGGCAAGAAGAAAGCCATTGTTAACAGAAAACCATAAGAAGTCCCGTTTGCAGTTTGCCACAAGCCATGTGGGGGACACAGCAAACATGTGGAAGGTGCTCTGGTTAGATGAGACCAACATGGAACTTTTTGGCCAAAATGCAAAACGCTATGTGTGGCAGAAAATTAACACTGCACATCACTCTGAACACACCATCCCCACTGTCAGATATGGTGGTGGCAGCATCATGCTCTGGGGCTGCTTCTCTTCAGCAGGGACGGGGAAGCTGGTCAGAGTTGATGGGAAGATGGATGGAGCCAAATACAGGGCAACCTTGGAAGAAAACCTCTTGGAGTCTGCAAAAGACTTGAGACTGGGGCGGAGCTTCACCTTCCAGCAGGACAACGACCCTAAACACAAAGCCAGGGCAACAATGGAATGGTTTAAAAGAAAACATATCCATGTGTTAGAATGGCCCAGTCAAAGTCCAGATCTAAAGCCAATCCAGAATCTGTGGCAAGATCTGAAAACTGCTGTTCACAAACGCTGTCCATCTAATCTGACTGAGCTGGAGCTGTTTTGCAAAGAAGAATGAGCAAAGATTTCAGTCTCTAGATGTGCAAAGCTGGTAGAGACAGACCCTAAAAGACTGGCAGCTGTAATTGCAGCAAAAGGTGGTTCTACAAAGTATTGACTCAGGGGGCTGAATAATTACCCACACCCCACTTTGCAGTTATTTATTTGTAAAAAATGTTTGGAATCATGTATGATTTTCGTTCCACTTCTCACGTGTACACCACTTTGTGTTGGCCTTTCACGTGGAATTCCAATAAAATTGATTCATGTTTGTGGCTGTAATGTGACAAAATGTGGGAAAGTTCAAGGGGGCCGAATACTTTTGCAAGCCACAGTAGCTACATGGTCATTTGTTTCTTTGGATCCCCCTGTTAGGATTTTCATCCTTCAAGGCAGATCTAACTGGAAAAGATGATTTCACCTTTTACTTATGTCCACCTCTGAGATGCAGTATTATCTCTACTCCTTTGGTCTGTCAGTCCCTGAGCCAACCTGTCTCACAGCTGCCTAACTCTTCTGCCTTAAAATACAAGTGTTAGCGTTACAGTTGTCTGTTACTCATCTCCACTTAAATGAACTTAAGTGTACTCAAGTATATATATATAGTTGCTTATTTATCACATACTATATCAGGCATATAACCATTGCAAGCAATCCCACAGAGCTCAGCAAGCTCCATGTGGGAGGGTTCCATCTTGTCAAGCATGGCTTTCAAGTTGCTTACTACTTGCAAAAAGCAGGCAAAGTGGCTGGCAAATGTGGGATTGCTTACCAGAGGCGATGCAATATAAATGTACATGCGTGTTTTCCAGCATTCTCTAAACAGGGTGTGACATTAGGCTGATGATTAAACCGCTTGAGGGTGACAGGTGAAGGAAGCAGGAGACAACACTCCAAGGTGAAAGACAGCCGACATGAGGGAAAGAAAAAAGGTGACAGAGAAGGAGACAGGACAAAAACTGAAAGAGGTGTTAGTAGGTTAGTACAATGGTGAGCTAGTGAAAGGAAAGATTTGCTTTGGGAGGAGACTGAAAGACAACCAGGAAAAGAGAGAGATGAGCCAGTTGATGTATTTGGTAAGTGGTGTAATTGTCAGTGAGTATGTGCCCAGGAGCTGCTGCTGCTGAAGCTTGGCTGTGTTTGGTCTTTGGTAGTGCAATTAGCTTAAAGATTAAGTAATGCTCAATATCCAAATGCTGAAAACATTTCTTGTTTATTGCCTGTGCGTCAGTGAGCAGAAACATCAGACTACAGCATTAAACAGCTGTCTTGTGGTGAAATGTTTACATCAAGGCCTGTACACTGTTGCATTTCAGAATTATAGACCATTTGACTGAAGCATTCCAAAGACAACTAAGAAGGTATAATGCAGCGCACACACTATTTAGCACCACAGGATTGTGCTGACCTTAAATTAAAACGTGGATTATGGTGTCCTAAAACTACACACATTTAATCACACAGAAATAGAAGGCCCTGCCTTGCAGAGCTTAGAAAGCTGAAAAAGAAGTTATTTGCCATGCATAGCAGGAACTTGGTTTGCAAAAACTCAAAGGTGTAATATATTTCTTTAGCTGTCAGAGGCATGGAAGACTTCAGAGCCTTACAGTGGATTTGTGTACGTTTCAATTTCCTTCTTGGTGAAACATGCTTTTGGGTTCTGCACACCCTCCAAGTTTCTTTATCTTATGATTTGTTCACCCGAGGCGTTCCCCAGCTTACGATGGGTACACAGCTTTCACTTTGAGATAGGAAATTTGCACCAGCAAACTATATAATGTTAATCATTTCCCTGTGGCTTTTTCAATATGGCTCTGCAAAGGCAGACAGACAGGAGTGTATGAATAAACTCATATAAACTAGAGTTGGGCAACATGTTAACATTTTCCAGCTGTAGTCCCCACGCCCTATGTGCCATTTTCAGCATATGGACTTTAGATATGGGCATATGGGATTATAGAAGAACTGGTTCTAAAAAAGGAAGTGTGATCAGATGAAGAAGGCCGCTTGTTCTCATGAACAAACATTGTGTGAATGACAGATGCTACTAAATGGCCAGCCATAACCACATGTCAGCAATTTGTAGTCTAGTTCTTAAATACAATTTATGAATTTCATCACCAACAGGAAAGAAGGAAAAAAAATAAAAATTTGATCATGTTGCATAATGCATAAGGCCTTCTCCAACTTTCAATTCTTATGAGTTATTAATCTTTAATTTGTGCTTCACAGATTATTTAAAATTTAAAAAATTAAATAAACTAGCAAAAACTTACCCTATGGCAGGCCTGTGGCACTTTAATGCATGACACATACCATCCATCCATCCATCCATCTTCATCCGCTTTATCCGAGGCCAGGTCGCGGGGGCAGCAGCCTAAGCAAAGAGGCCCAGACCTCCCTCTCCCCAGCCACCTCCTCCAGCTTATCCGGGGGAATACCAAGGCGTTCCCAGGCCAGCCGAGAGATATAATCTCTCCAGCGTGTCCTGGGTCTGCCCCGGGACCTCCTCCCGGTGGGACATGCCTGGAACACCTCACCCAGGAGGCATCCTTGTCAGATGCCCGAACCACCTCAGCTGACTCCTTTCGATGTGGAGCAGCAGCTGCTCTACTCTGAGCACCTCCCGGATGGCCGAACTTCTCACCCTATCTCTAAGGGAGAGGCCAGCCACCCTTCGGAGGAAGCTCATTTCTGCCGCTTGTATCTGCGATCTCGTTCTTTCGGTCACTACCCACAGCTCGTGGCCATAGGTGAGGGTAGGGACGTAGATCGACCGGTAAATTGAGAGCTTCGCTTTTACACTCAGCTCCCTCTTCACCACGACGGACCGGTGCAGCGTCCGCATTACTGCAGCTGCAGCCCCAATCCGTCTGTCGATCTCCGGCTCCCTTCTCCCATCACTCGCGAACAAGACCCCGAGATACTTGAACTCCTCCACTTGGGGCAGGAACTCATGCCCGACCCGGAGTGGGCACTCCACCCTTTTCCGGCTGAGAACCATGGCCTCAGATTTGGAGGTGCTGATCCTCATTCCCGCTGCTTCACACTCGGCTGCGAACCGTTCCAGTGCGAGCATAACACATATATGTTCATTTATCTTGTTATTCTGAATAGCTTGATTATACCACCAGTTATAGTCAGATACCAAAAATTGGTTGTTTATAAATACTTGTTGTATGATATGTATCAAGTATATGATATATACATGTAACAATCATATTTGTAGATATATATTTAGTCTTTTTTGCAAGTTACATAGACACCTGCTCAGTTTTGAAGACTAACAAAACCTAACCTGCAAGTCTTTGTGGAATACAGTGGGGAAAAAAAGTATTTAGTCAGCCACTGATTGTGCAAGTTCCCCCACTTAAAATGACGACAGAGGTCAGTAATTTGCACCAGAGGTACACTTCAACTGTGAGAGACAGAATGTGGAAAAAAAATCCATGAATTCACATGGTAGGATTTGTAAAGAATTTATTCGTAAATTAGGGTGGCAAATAAGTATTTGGTCACCTCAAACATGGAAAATCTCTGGCTCTCACAGACCTGTAACGTCTTCTGTAAGACGCTTTTCTGTCCCCCACTCGTTACCTGTATGAATGGCACCTGTTTGAACTCATCATCTGTATAAAAGACACCTGTCCACAGCCTCAAACAGTCAGACTCCAAACTCCGCCATGGCCAAGACCAAAGAGCTCTCGAAGGACACCAGGAAAAGTATTGTAGACCTGCACCAGACTGGGAAGAGTGAATCTACAATAGGCAAGCAGCTTGGTGTGAAAAAATCAACTGTGGGAGCAATCATCAGAAAATGGAAGACATACAAGACCACTGATAATCTCCCTCGATCTGGGGCTCCACGCAAGATCTCATCCCGTGGGGTCAAAATGATCATGAGAACGGTGAGCAAAGATCCCAGAACCACACGGGGGGACCTGGTGAATGACCTGCAGAGAGCTGGGACCAAAGTAACAAAGGTCACCATCAGTAACACACTACAACGGCAGGGAATCAAATCCCGCAGTGCCAGACGTGTTCCGCTGCTGAAGCCAGTGCATGTCCAGGCCCGTCTGAAGTTTGCCAGAGAGCACATGGATGATACAGCAGAGGATTGGGAGAATGTCATGTGGTCAGATGAAACCAAAGTAGAACTTTTTGGTATAAACTCAACTCGTCGTGTTTGGAGGAAGAAGAATACTGAGTTGCATCCCAAGAACACCATACCTACTGTGAAGCATGGGGGTGGAAACATCATGCTATGGGGCTGTTTTTCTGCCAAGGGGACAGGACGACTGATCCGTGTTAAGGACAGAATGAATGGGGCCATGTATCGTGAGATTTTGAGCCAAAACCTCCTTCCATCAGTGAGAACTTTGAAGATGAAACGAGGCTGGGTCTTCCAACATGACAATGATCCAAAACACACCGCCCGGGCAACAAAGGAGTGGCTCCGTAAGAAGCATTTGAAAGTCCTGGAGTGGCCTAGCCAGTCTCCAGACCTCAACCCCATAGAAAATCTGTGGCGGGAGTTGAAAGTCCGTGTTGCTCGGCGACAGCCCCAAAACATCACTGCTCTCGAGAAGATCTGCATGGAGGAATGGGCCAAAATACCAGCTACTGTGTGTGCAAACCTGGTAAAGACCTATAGTAAACGTTTGACCTCTGTTATTGCCAACAAAGGTTATGTTACAAAGTATTGAGTTGTATTTTTGTTATTGACCAAATACTTATTTTCCACCCTAATTTACGAATAAATTCTTTACAAATCCTACCATGTGGATTCATGGATTTTTTTTTCACATTCTGTCTCTCACAGTTGAAGTGTACCTCTGGTGCAAATTACTGACCTCTGTCATCATTTTAGGTGGGGGAACTTGCACAATCGGTGGCTGACTAAATACTTTTTTGCCCCACTGTACACTAGTGTTGGCATGGTCTGTGATAATACGCTTAACCTGTATTTTAAAAAGAGATATTTAAATGGTAAATGGACTTGTTCTTATATGAACACTCACAGCCCCTTAAACAACATGTCAACATTTTTCTAAACCTAAATGTTTTGTGAATGCAAACTAACATTCACACTGAACGTATCAGAGAGTAGGTTTGGATAGAAACTGAAATCATCATTTTAAAATCACGTTTTGTATTTACGCTGGTTATCTTTGTCTATTATTAAAATTGATATGATGATCTGAAACATGTGCCAAATACACATGTGACAAAAAGCTAAGAAATCAGGAAGGGAGCAAATGCTTTTTCATGGCATTGTACATATTCTGTACATAAACATTTAGGAAAGCACAAACCTTCCCATCAACTGTTCCTTTGATTCCATACTAATTATTCATTCTTCCTAAGCTGTTAGAGTTTCTCTTATATAATGTTTAAATGTTCAATAAAAATGTGTTGCTAAAGAAGAACTTTGTAACTGTCCTGACCAGTAAAGAGTGTGTCATTGCCATAAAACTGCTTTCCTCCTGAGGTCCACAGAGCTGTTGAAAAGACTCTGGAGGTCCCTTTATATGCATGTAAACCTGCGTCAAAAAGTTCACCAAATTACAAAGTACAGAATGTTTTCCTTCATCATGTGGTTGGACATGACCGGGGCATGCGTGAGTACTCCTCGCTGGCTGTTCCTTCAGCCCCAGGTACTTCACTCCGTTCTCATGCTCCTTCTTCCTGATATTGTTCTCATCATTCCACATCTATCACAACTGTGATCCTCTGCTTCTTGTAAGCCAGTACTGTGTGTGTTTGGTTGGCTTGCAGCTGCTTGTCTGTCCCACAGGAGCTCAGGACCCTTGGTGTGTGGGGCCTGTTCTTATGCTGTGCGGTCCTTTTGGTAGGATTACTTAATGTCAGCCAGTCCCTCTGTCTGTCGATTGTACATCCCATGCAGGGGCTTGATTGTAGGTGATAGATCCACTGTTCCTCATCAACATCTGTCTTCAGCTGCCTGAGGGATTCTTGGAGCAGTTCATCTCAGAGGGTCATCTTACTGGTGTGTTTGCAGATGTTCCATGCTTGATCATGGATTGTGGCTCTAGTAGTCACTATTTGTCGCCCTCCCTCTTTCCCTCGTTCAGAATTTTTCGTGTCTTGACATCAGTGACATCCATTTCCTCCTTTGGTGAGCTTATTATTCCAGTTGTGTATCAGTAGTGGACCAGTAGTGTGTGTGCATTGAAAGCTGTTTTTTCCTGGAGTTATTTGGTGGGGGTGACCTCTGCATTTTTATCATGGTCCCCGGTGTCCTGTGTAATACCCAGGTACTTGTGGCTTTCCTGTATATCTGCTTTTCTGCCTTTGTACAACTCTTACTCTTCAATCCAGGTCAACTTAACTCTTTTTGCAACCATTTAGCCACAATTATTGAGTCCGAATGACATCCTGACATTCTTGCTTTAAATTCTGGTGAGGTGGATCACTGAGTTGACATCTCAGTCATTCCTGGCATACAACTTGTGGAAGCTGTCTTCCAGATTCAGGTCTTAATGAATGTTATTAGCACAATACTAGACTTATATAGTGCAAAACCTTCCAGTACCCATATGTGGGGTATTAAGTCGTAGGGTTTCTTATTGTTAATCCAGGCGGTGCTGGTCTGGTCTGGAATCCTGGTCGCACTGCTCTATCAACCAGGAGCTGGTGCTTTGACGCTCCAGTGTTATTTCCATTTGATTTGACTGATTTCTATCAGCTTTATATTTCTCATGTTTTGTGTTCAGTACAGTGGAAGTCTGTATATTGTAAGGTGCCCACATGTGTTGGCCAATTGTAACAAGCAAACAATGTTTATAGGAGGTGTGGCGGAGGTGTGGTCCCGGGCGCGGCTGCAGGGGAGGAGTGGTGCAGTGGGCTCAACGGGGCGGTGCTGGAGATGCCGGTGAGAACAGCTGATGGCGATTTGGACTGATAATGGTTTCCTTCCCTTTTTATAGTGAGACGGAGAGGAGCGGAGGGAGAGGGAAATCAGCTGGGACCGACTGTGTTCATATCATAACCTGGGAAAACGATAAATAAATGTGGAAGCTGGTGATAAAGACCTGTGTGTGTGTGTGTCTCCTCCGTGCGAGTGTCACGACTCACTCGATATAGCCTATCTTTTGATAAAATGGCTTCAGGGCTTCACCACGTGACCATCAATCTCAATCACCTGGTCAAAGGCTGAGCGTAGGGTGTCATCACGAGACTGCTCCAGTGGGAAATCACCCGTGGGGGAAACCTCCGGAGCTGGCGGGGCTTCCCATGAAGGACCCGCCGTCTCCCCCTCCCCGGAGTCAGTGTCGGACGACCCCGCGTCACCGCTGAGCGCCGCGCAGACACTACATGCTACTAACGGTCGTGATTGCATCCCCGCATACTGTCCCAACAGATGATGAAACCCCGGCCAATTCGTGTCCAGAATTAGGGGATGCGACAGGCGCGGGCTAACCGCAGCCGTTACTCTATGCGTTTTGCCCTTATACTTTAATAACAGCGGCACTATGGAATACCTGTGAACATCACCATGAACACACTTCACCTCCACCCAGTCTGCCTCCAGCAAAGCCCCGGGGCGACAGCGACACCGACAGCGGCGGCGGCGGGGCGGCTGCTCCAACCAGCCACTTCAGAACCAGAGTCTGCCGGTCCGCCCGCTCCTGCAGCGCAGCCAGGTGAGCCCACTGGGCCGCCGCTTGGTCTTGGCTCATCTTCGCCATCTCCGCCAGCATCTGCGCCAGAAACTGCAAAGGCTGGGCGGGCAGCGCAGCCTGTGGGTCGGACATCCCCACGCCGGCTGGACACTGGGTTTCGGCACCACTTGTGAAATGCACTATACACAGGTACACACACACACACACAGGTCTTTATCACCAGCTTCCACATTTATTTATCGTTTTCCCAGGTTATGATATGAACACAGTCGGTCCCAGCTGATTTCCCTCTCCCTCCGCTCCTCTCCGTCTCACTATAAAAAGGGAAGGAAACCATTATCAGTCCAAATCGCCATCAGCTGTTCTCACCGGCATCTCCAGCACTGCCCCGTTGAGCCCACTGCACCACTCCTCCCCTGCAGCCGCGCCCGGGACCACACCTCCGCCACAGGAGGTGACTCTGAACTGCAGTGAACTGATGTCCTCAGTTTCTCTAATGGCAGTGAAACGGAGTGGCTCGTAAAGTAGCTTCATCATGCTGTTTCAATTTTTTATCATGAGCCTACACAATCTGTGACAGTTTATGCAAACTGATAAAACACTGCAGCCTTTTTAATAAAAGATACTGTATTTGTTTCCATACTCCAGAAAAACAAAACACCTAAGATTTGCATTGCAAGTCTCAGTGTGTAAAATAAATAAATAAACATATAAATGAACAAGGTAACATGGAGATTATGGGAGTTTGAAAACTCTCAAATGCAGTATGTACAAACCAGTGTTTTGATTGGCCCCAAAATGAAACGCTTACACTGCAAGTTGAGACAATAACAAGACACCCAGATTCCCTTAACGCTTTTATAGCTTCTTATCTCTTTTTTACTCAGCCATGCAAGCTCATAATCCTCATACTCGTTTGTGTTTACATCGATTATCAATTGTGGGCGTAATCGTGGTAAACAAATGAAACGTCCTTTAATCCAGAATAAGTCTAGAGAAAAAGTCTAGAGCTTTATTTCTGTCAGTGTTTCTTCTTACGGAGTTTCAAACCCTACCAAGTATTTGTCGCACTTATGAGCTCTCACTATTTGCATTGCTGGTTCATTTCTATTGTCTGTGAACATTAAAAAAATTACTGCAGGTAACTGCAGAACTGTATACCATCATTTTAATTGCTCTTTATTTTACTAGGATAACATTAGAAATCTAAAAGGATGCTGTTAAAGTGGAATGAGAATTCACAATGGCTGTTAAAAATATAGTCATCTGAGATCCATGGAACAAAGTGGTCTACAGACGGGGTCTAGAGCAGGGATGTCAAACTCATTTTACATCATGAGCCACATACAATTCACCAGTGAATTTCCCCTCTGTGTCAGTGAAAAGAAATTTAACTGCACATTGAATCCTCCATGTATCTTCATAAAAGAAGATAAAAGTACTATTTCAACATCATGTCTCATCAAATACTTCGATAGTAAATGAAAGAAATCTGTCAGTACGACTCTTTGGGACTAAATTGTTAGTAATAAATGTGTAAAATTACTGAAAAAGTAGCTCGCTGCCCAAAGTTTGTGATTTCTTTTTTTCTTACTTTGTTTTGTTTTGGGTTTTTGCCCAGTGTGGGGACCAATTTTTAAAAATCGAAATTTCGATTGTATACAGTAAAAAATTAGAAACGTTTTCTGTAATTTAAGTGTTCATCTATTACTTAGATAATAATAACGTATACTTTATTAATCCCGTAGGAAATTAGTCCTCTGCATTTAACCCATTCACTCAGCGAAGCAGTGTGCAGCCACCAATCCAGCGTCAGGGGAGCAGTATTTAGAGACAGTACCTTGCTCAGGGGTACCTCAGGGTAGCCGTTCGGTGGACTTGAACCCCCAACCATCCAATCACGGGGTATACACTCTACCTACTGAACTCTCTCTGATGTAGTATATATGAGGTTTTTATCAGTAGGAAATGCCCGTCTTCACACTTTCCATTGTCCAGTGGGCAGGATTAGAGTTTTGGTGTGCTGATTCTGGCCCACAGGCCGTATGTTTGACACCCCTGGTCTTTAGACTTATAGGGGCTCAAGCACTGGATACAGTCCATCCATCCATTACATTACCACTCTTCTGCTTATCCAGTTAAGGGTTGCGGGGGCGGGCCTGGAGCCTATCCCTGCTGCCATAGGGCAAGAGGGTGTCATACACCAATCTGTTGCAGGGCTAACACAGAGAAATGTTCAGTCTATTTTACATAGGACATGAAGCTATGTTTTTTTAAACAGCAGAAAGCAAAATGCCCGTGAAATCTGCAATACAAAAGACCGTGGGGGGGGTTTGAGTACCATAAATTATTTCATATCATTTCATTTCTATTGATATTTCAACTTTCATACAGCGTTTACTAATGCAGCAATAGAAAAACTTATAGAATAAGACTGCACAGTGCTGACTACAGATACAGACTGATAAGGAATCTAAGGATTCACAGTGGTCTCTGAGGCTGCACAGAACCTTGGGGTTTAATGATAAATAGGAATACATGTTGACAGCGATCTGGGGGTGCAAAATGATCTGAAATCTAGTGAAGATCTCTGATATTTGTAGTCGCACAACATTCTAGGGTCTTGCGGTGGAAAATGTCTGTTGGGGTAGTTTCTGTTAATACAAAAAGCCGGCAGTGATCCTAACCATAGGATCTCCAGCGATGTAGTATCCGGGGCTGCACATTTACACTGTGAATTCTCTTACAGTACAAAAAAAGGGCAATCAACAACCCTTTTAATTCAAAGTGACAGATTATGGACTTCAGTGCACAAGTATTTGTGACAATGTATAGCTATAATTAAGGTAAAATTACAATGCAGTCGACAGCAGGAGCTGCACACATGCATCCTGAGGTTTAGAAATGTGTTTGGCACAATGGGAGCAAGCTAAAACTATCACCAAAGTCTGTGTACAGAGCTTGGGCTTTCTTTAGTGACAGTCATTTTCTTTTTGTTGATCTAGTTCAGTTGTTTTAGGGGGCTTACTATTAATGAAGGTTTAATGCATTTTTCTAAATATTTCCTGTGGGCTAACTTTGCCCTCTTTTAAGATAAGTCTAAACACCGTGGTGGGTTGAAGGCACGTCCCTGAACATGAGGTATTTGGCTATGATGGACTTTTCCATGAATCTGTGGCTCATCGGTAGAAGGTTAAATGAGCATCTGCTGGTCTCAAAACATATGGCCATTAGGCTGTGTGAATGCCAGTGCAGGGTGGCAGGTGGAGGCCATTACTATTTATCTAACAGGACCTCATAACACATCCTGTCCACAGAATTCATAAAAAGCTTTTGAACAAGCGGTCCTGATTGAATCCACTTTCAGACAGGAAAGGTGTTAGTGTTTCCATATAGATTGGTTTTAGTACTAGAGAACCTACCTTCTGATTCCAATCTCACTTTGATTTAAAGATCCATGTGCATCCATTTCTCGCATGAATGTCTCATCAAACAGAAAGGAAGGCATCTTTAATGCAAGAGGACTGATATCTAACACCCTGCCTTTAAAGAAGGTGTTATACACACATGTTCAAAGCAGGCCTGGGCAGGGCAGCAGTCAGGTTGTGATTACACTTACAAAGATGCATCTATATACGCAGAGCATATGCATGCACGGTGACAGTACAAATGATGTATAGATCCGCTTCTAATCTGCATATGATTTCTGTCCTCCATTCACCAACCCTGTTGTCACTGTTTTTGTTAGATTTACAAACCTGCTCTCTCCTGATGTGCCATATGTGCTAACAGATGTTATCGTCTTGGCCCAGAGGAGGAAGACAGACGACCTGTCTTCACAACTAAAGCTGAGAAATTGTTTGGATTTTTTTGCTCTCCACCTTTTCTGTTGGTGGAGAAGCTCTCACATTTGCATTCTGCACCAGCCTTTTTGCTCCAGCTGCCTGCACCATAACAATGGCTTACTCTCCCTCACTGTCAGGAGGCTTGTTTTTAGGGAGGGAAAGAACAATTCAAGTTTTTGTAGGTAAACTGACTGTCGGCTGAAGGTCCTTACTGAAAGGATACGCCTTCACTCCAGAAGTACACAGAAAGCTGAGCTCGCCACACATTGTGGAATTGAATATTGCTCCAGGCAGCTATGACAGAATTATTTTTTATGGATCAAATTATCAACAAACATAAGAAAGAACTTCTCCGAGTGGAGCTAGCTATATTAATATGCCACAAACTTCCAACTTTTTTTTCCTGGACACTATGCCAACATTGCAATTATACCACAGGATGCTTTATTTACAAGACCATCACGTTTAATTAACGTGCCTACAATTCAACAGCCCAAGCACCCCTTAAGAAAAGAAGTGCCGCTTTGCTTAATTACCGCAGAAATGAAATTTTAATAAAGCTAACAGAAGAACTCGACACACAATCAGGAAGCCATTAAGTAGATGAAGGTAATCCTGCAGGACTGAAGTAAAATTAGAACTCAGCTGCGAAACAGAAAGTCAGGCAACAACAAGGCCAAGCGCTCTGAAAATGACATTTGATTAAAGCCCACTAAGATGTGCTGAACAGACAAAAGGGGGGAAAAACTTTTTTCTTTTTTTAATGAAGGAAGTCTTTAGATAAGGGAAATATAAATCCATCTACTGTACATAGTTATCTTCAGATCTAAGAACTACAAGCTCATTTCCTCTAATAAAGCCTGGCAACAAGAAGTTCATATTAAAGGTTATCTTCAACACAATAACAGCACCACTGCTTTTTTTTTACCTTTTTGAAAATAAAACACATCAAAATCAGGCGATAACGTGAAGACTGACGTGATGTGGTTAAAAATGGCTGTGCGCTTTCCGTTTGCTCAGTGACGACTACACCTGAACGCCGGCCAGGACTCGGACAAATTACAATTTATATGTGCAATATGATGACTAGCAGATGTAATTGGTGTGGATGTGGCGTGAGTTTAGCTTGGGCTGTCACTGTAAAACAAGCTTTCTCACACAGGAAAAAGCTTGCAGCATGGTAATCAGCGTTTTGGATTCGAGTCATGCTCTGGCCCTCAAGATAGCATTCATACAAAAGAAGAGCTATCAGGGCAGTGTAAAGCTGGGCCACCACGATGCAAACAAAATGCATGATCACTTTGTTTTTTCTTAGTATAAATTCTATACTGCTGGTGCATGTAGCTCGTTAAGAAAAATCACAAAAGCAAATGGAAATGAGGCTGATTGCTCAAGGCGCTGTGCCACTGTTGTCTCTCAGCTCTGCCAGAAACTCATTGTGAGTCATCACATGTGAATGTATGGCTCTGTAATCACTGTTGAGGCTCAGGTATTGTTAGTACGACAAAGTGAGTTATTCTGAATTGTTCCATTTTTTATGGTTTATAACACACATGTCAGGAATGAAACACCTTAATTAGGAGACTGAATGTCAAACATTTAACAAGGATTAGCTGCGTGTACTTTTTGCCAGTCATAGGTGATACTCTAACAATAGGTTCAGCCCAACTTACAGCAGTTCTATTAGAAGCCAGATTTTTCTCTCATAGATTTGAATTGATCATTAAAATAGAGTTTTTTCTTCAACAAAACTCATCTCCTTTACCTGAGGTATGAAAAAGTATTTAATATTATGTATGTTGAAGCAATGTATGTTATTGTGACCACTGTTATTCAAGCTGAGGCCTAATGTGAGATTTTCACATTGACGTTTAGTGAGTTTGAATTCCAGTTAAATCATATTTGAAAAATACTTTAATGAAATGGCATCTTTAAATTCTTATTATAATGTAGTTCATGTTGAATTGGGATTAAAAACACAACTAAACACTGTTTTGCTGGAATTGTTGTGCTCAGCAGACAGGCTCACAGACTGTATCTAACTCAAGTTCAGCTTTTGTGTAAACCTAACATAACGTCTGGGGAAAAACACATCC
Organism: Rhamphochromis longiceps; assembly: GCF_057381845.1. Lineage (NCBI taxonomy): Eukaryota > Metazoa > Chordata > Actinopteri > Cichliformes > Cichlidae > Rhamphochromis > Rhamphochromis longiceps. Next base: position 34,192,927 of record NC_140574.1, read on the forward strand.
ATGCATAAATGAGCTTATGCATTAGCTGTCCTACACAATGGAGATGCAGCTGAACCAGGTATCACAACAGTGCTTGCTGTGAAATAGCAGGAACTAGCTATAAGCGGAGGGCAGCCAGGCCTTCGAATACTAGCTAATGCTAATATTCTTTTGTTAGCTCTCCAGGCTCAGTTCCTTGCCACCTAACATGAGGTTGTTGTGGTGGAGGAGAACCTGGAGACCCACACTGGCAACACTCTAAACTGAAACACAGACAAAGAGGCTGGCTATAAGAAGAGGCTGGGCAGGCAGTGTGTGTATGCAGTATGTTTTCTATCAGTCTGTTCAGGCAAGTGCACTGTACTTTGCTGTGGTCTGCTGAGGGAGCAGCGTCAGAGCTGGTGACACCAACAGACCCTGTGATTAACTGCAAACTGGACACAGCTGTTGTGGAGTGGAGGTCACTGAAGAAACGGCTGCACGTCATGGGTAATCCTGACCACCCTCTGCACCAAATATATCTTAACTCCTCTCATCTTGCCTTAGATTCTCAGATACATCGTGTGCTATCAGATTCTGTTCACAATAAAGAAGAGGATGGATTTCAATGACAGCCCAGGAGGGCTGGAACACTAAATTTGTCATCTGAATCTGCCCCTTTTATATCTGTAATAAATAATATATTTCACAGTTTGGATTTTTAGAATGGGAAACATATTCTTTAGAATAAAGTAGCTAATGTTTGATGCGTCTGCTGTTCTCTCCTAATGAGGATAAAAAGCCAGCAGCCTGTCTGAATTCAGATTATCTAACAACCTATTTGTCAAACTGGTCCTGTACCAACTGTTATTTGCTTGCAATAATGAAATTATTAGAACCTTACTGTGGCTGGAGCAGCTTACTTGGTGTGTCCAGTAAAACGTCCAAGGCCGGCGTATTCAACTGTATAAACCATAAACCAGTAGTTCAAAGTTTGAGTGGGAATCAATGTAGCGGCACACAGTACCAGTGAGAGTGACAGGGAATTATTGAGGAAAATTCAAACCAGAGTGTAAATTGGACCCAGACCAGCATAAAAAGGATTGTGTTAGTGTTATTGACAGTGTTTCAAGAGGTATTAAAATTTTCCACTGAAGTTCATAAAACAGCAGAGTAAGGTCAAAATACTGTTTGGAGTGCATCCTTGTTTCTATTAAAAGTTGGGTTGCTGTAATAATCTGCGAGTCATTTTAAACTATCACTGAGCTGAAAATACTGCAAAGACAACAAATTAAATGGCTTTCTTGGGGCATTTGGTTTCTCCAGTTTAATGCCAGCAATGTTCTTTTTAACACATCAGAGAGCAGCTGAAGCTTGTTTCTTGGCACATGGGGCTTTGATTTCACAACATGCTACACCTCATGCTCCTCCTGAAATTGTGACCCCGGATAGAATCAGACCAGGAACCGTTCAATTCCGAAGCTAATGTGCAAACCACCACACTGTGGAGCTACACCTAGTGTGTCTAAAACAGTGTTGCAAACCAGACTTATCAATTACACTCCCTTAAGACAGCATCCTCTTCAACTGGACACTGTACCCCACCAGACTGCAAAAACTATGAAGGAGTGATTCAGGAATATGATAAAGAGACCAGTGTGTTGCTTTTTTTTAAAAATCTATCTATAAGGATCCACTGGATATTTGCTCAAAGACCCCACTTTGCAACTCTAAGGACTGACTGGATGTGCTGCCACCACAGGACACCTCCAAAGTGCCTCGCCCATTCCCCAGTGGGTGAGAGCTGCATGAGAGTCGCCTCAGTGTATGCAGATAGTTTGACAGCATTATCAAAATAGAATGATGCCAAAACTGACAATAGAACTGAAGCAATGCACACAAACAATGAGAACTCATTTGTAATCTGAAGATGATATGTCAATGTAATGAGTAATATATTTCACAGTTTAGTAAGGTAAGTGCAACCACATACCTCACACACAATTAGTGAGTAAGGTAACTGTTTGGGGTTTCATTTTGTACTATAAAACATGCTTTTTTGTAATACAGGACCCACAAGACTAGATTAGAGAAAGAAAGAGAGATATTTGTTAGAGAACAACATAAAAACCTGACCAAAACTTGAACTTAAGGTGCATGCTGATACTTCAAACATCCATCCACCCATCCATCTTCATCCGCTTTATCCGAGGCCGGGTCGCGGGGGCAGCAGCCTAAGGAAAGAGGCCCAGACCTCCCTCTCCCCAGCCACCTCTTCCAGCTTATCCGGGGGAATACCAAGGCGTTCCCAGGCCATACCTCAAAAAATCTAAGTCTAAAGCAAACAGGACCAAACTTGGAAGTCTTTAGCAGCTTGCAGGGCTCTTCAACTCTGGAAGGCCAGACCAGTTTTGACTTTGGCCTTATTTCTAAGTCAGAAGTCTTTTCAACTGAAAAATTGTGTAAGAGGAGAGTAAGCAGCACCTCCAGCTGAATGTTCCTGAGTTTATCTGTACATGATAGTCTCTTAATAAACAGGGCAAACAGCTTCAATTGCAGGGACTAACAACAAACATGCTAACATCCACTGGCAACCCAACTGGCTGCAACAGAGAAGTACTGACTGCAGCACATGAAGGAAGTGTGAAGCCACTCATTCACTTTATCTTTCCATAGCCAATAGTTATTTGGTGTTTTTATTACTGTTTAAAACGTTCAAGAAAAAAAAATGTTCAAGAAATAATTAATAATCATTTTGATATCAACTATAAATGCTCCATCTTTTTTAAGTTGTAACAATCCCCCGTGTATTTTGCATAAAGCCCTCAGATAAGAGTTGCACATTTTCTAATGCTACAGCCTTTCTGAAGAAGTCTTGAAAAATAAGAGTTTGACGTGTGTGATCCAGAAAAGCGGGGTGACAGAGTTGCTTGTGTTGGATGCAGATAAACATCGCTCTGTAAATAGCCTCAGTGTTATAAAGAAACTAAGGCCCAACGACTTCATGAGGAACACAAACCTGTATAGCTCAAAAAGAGGGAAAGTCTGAGGCATTTGTGGTCATGGACTCGAATTCTAATAGCATTGTTCAGTGCTGAAGGGAGTTTTTAGCCCTTATCACTATAAAAGGAGAAATTATTTCTTGAGCAAGATTTTGACCTGTAGCAGGTCAGAAATGCTCTTCGAAGTAAGATCTCCATAAGAGTTCATTTACAGTACTTATGGGTACATATACTGGAGAAAATGCTGGTTTGGGTATTCCAGTTGTCAAGCTACTTGAAGAGTCAGGGTTTTTCTAGCTCAGAATGGGACTTTGGGTGGTGATCATACACTGACCACACAGTGACCATATCAACATACACACACAATATGACACAAATACAGTTCTCCAGAAACACATTCATTTTCTAACTATTTGTGACTAAGACTTTAATGGATTAAGCATGAATTCTAAATGATAAAGCACAGTGTTGTTTTATTATTAATATAATAAAAGGACATTTAGTACTGAGTTTGAGATCCCAGGGGAGAATGTAGTTAAGCAGGCTAAGACAGGCTGAGAGAGCGTCTCCAAGTCCTGCTTAAATCTCTTGAAGCCACCAGCACAGCATGAATTTAAACAGTACCAGAGATCCTGTACATGCTAGCTTTATCACAGATCATTCCGATCATGTCGAAACAATGCATCTTAGTGAGAGAAGAGCTAACAGCTGGAAGTCAAATACTTCATATCTAAGTTTATGTAATTCTTGCTTAGCAGATTCCTTCAAATATGTTTTGAATATTCAACATATAATAATGTGTGGGAATTTGAATAGCTATGTTTTATTCTTGCTGCTTATTATTTTCGCTCTGGTGATCTTATTTGGTGCTGGCTAAAACCTTTAATGGAGGGCTGTAATTTTCTCATCGCAGGAAAACACTGACAGCAGAAAAACAGAGAGAGCAATTCACTCATACACACAATGAGAGTCACTTGATTGGTTTAGTTGCGGGATATTGGGGGAAATCTTTTGAAACCAGTACTGTTCTCATGTGGGAATTCATTTAAGAGAGTCGCATGATAAAGCAGAAACAATTTAAGTAGCATGCTTAATATCAAGAATAGTGTTGAGTCTGGTCACTCAGTTCTTGTAGTCTTTCACCTATAGGTTACATTTCTGTCAGTCTAGTCTCTTTCTGATGAGGAGGACACAACTCTTTTGCTGAAAAGGAACAGTGAGATCCTGCCTTAGGATTAGAGAAAAGAGTCAGGCCTATCCTTGGAACCTCCACAGAGGTGAAGGAGAGAAACTCAAGCACGGACCCTGAGGCCATCTACAGACCTGGAAAAAAGATAATAGAGAGATTTAGTCTAACAAGAAATCCACAACATGCCTTCCTAGTTGTTCAGGTTCAGTACCTACAGCCAAAATTAACAGAGCATTATCATTCCCAACGCGTAACATACTGACAATTTGTCCAGGCCCGAGGGTGTCTCACGGTGACGCAAAAGGTACCTTTCCGCATCCTTATAAAACACTCTGGGTTCTCAATATAGTCCAATATAAACCCGCTTGCGCTAGTAAGAGACGCTTAGAGCAGAGGCTCAAGCCGTCCATTCCAACACAAACACGTCAAAGCTTCACTATAAATCAACAATAAAATAGCTTCATGTTGTGGCCATCACAGTGTATATGTGTGTTTTGTTAACCAGTGCATAATTACTGGCAGTAAAGAGACAAATGTGTACCAGAATAACTAGCAAAGCAGGAGCCCAGAGTTTACATACAAGTAAGGAAGCTCAACTCAAGAATAAATTTCTTACAAATTGTGTTTCTGTCAACATCTTATTGACTTACTTACTTACTCACTGCTAGGCAGTTTGATCCCTTTGATCTTCTGACTGGAAAGTAGAGTTTAATTTAAACCTGCATGTACACTTTCAGCCTACACAGAATCTGGTCAAAGCAGGTGATATTACTGAAACCTGAACCAGATGGCAGAAAGTTAAGTAACAGGCTCTAAAACAGGTAGCAACCTATTCTAGAGTCTACAATAAGACAGATGTGGGAGCAAACACTGTAAACAGTCGTAACCTCGTCCTGTGGCTGTCACGGTCTGGCTGGCAGACCGTGGGGATGTGAGAAATGAGGACCCAAAATGCAGGACTTGGCGCTGAAGGCAGTGCGTTTATTTACAGTGGTGACAATCCCAACAATAATAAAGCCCCCGTGCGATCCCAACTCCCGTTCCGTGTCTTCTCCTTTATCCCGTGCTCCGTGCTCTGTCTCCGTTCCCTGTGTACTGTCCGTGTGCTGCCTCCTGGTCGCCACAATTCCTCCTGAGAAACACGCATACAAAAGGCAGTCGTGAGTACAAAACCTAATGGCAGACTTGCACTAACCTTGCACGATAAACTAAGACTGACGGGAAGTCACTCAACGATCCAGCGTCGAGGAGCTCTCAGCCACACTGTTTTGAAGCTCCTCTGACGAGGCTTGATCGGCGCCAGGTGTGTGTGGATTCCTGGGTGGAACCGGTCAGCTGGCAGGGCCACACCCACCAGGCCTAAAAGTGTCTGCCACGACCGCACCCTCACACACCCATAAACACCTGACAGTACACCAACACGGAAAACAGGACAGCAGACACAACCATAATAACAATAACCACAATAATAATGATAATAACTACAATAGTAGTCCAGACTGCTCACGGACCCCGAATCCCTGGAACTGGGTCCGTGACAGTGGCACTTTAAGATGGTTAGCTCAGAATTTTGCTTCATGAGCATGTATCTGTAGATTAAACCTACCTTATTGAATCTAAGCATCTGCTGCTGGTGTGATAATTCAATTCAGTTCAATTCTATTTATACAGCACCAAATCACAACAACAGTTGCCTCAAGGTGTTTTGTACTGTAAGGTAGATCCAACAATAACACATACCCCCTATGAGCAGCACTATGGCGACAGTGGGAAGGAAAAACTCCCTTTTAACAGGAAGAAACCTCCAGCAGAACCAGGCTCAGGGAGGGGCGGGGCCATCTGCCATGAGTGGGGGTTGGGGTAAGAGAAGGAAGACAGGATAAAAGACGTGCTGTGGAAGAGAGCCAGAGATAAATAACAAGTATGATTCAATGCAGAAAGGTCTATGAACACATAGTGAATGACAAAGGCGACTGAAGAAGAAATACTCAATGCATCATGGGAATCCCAGGCAGCCTATTGCAGTATAACTAAGGGAGGATTCAGGGTCACCTGGTCCAGCCCTAACTATATGCTTTAGCAAAAAGGAAAGTTTTAAGCCTAATCTTGAAAGTAGAGATAGTGTCTGTCTCCTGAATCCAAACTGGAAACTGACTCCACAGAAGAGGGGCCTGAAAACTGAAGGCTCTGCCTCCCATTCTACTTTTAAATACTCTAGGAACAACAAGTAAGCCTGCAGTGTGAGAGCGAAGTGCTCTAATAGGGTGATATGGTACTACAAGGTCATTAAGATAAGATGGGGCCTGATTATTTAAGACCTTGTACAGTGGGGCAAAAAAGTATTTAGTCAGCCACCGATTGTGCAAGTTCCCCCACCTAAAATGATGACAGAGGTCAGTAATTTGCACCAGAGGTACACTTCAACTGTGAGAGACAGAATGTGAAAAAAAAAATCCATGAATCCACATGGTAGGATTTGTAAAGAATTTATTCGTAAATCAGGGTGGAAAATAAGTATTTGGTCAATAACAAAAATACAACTCAATACTTTGTAACATAACCTTTGTTGGCAATAACAGAGGTCAAACGTTTACTATAGGTCTTTACCAGGTTTGCACACACAGTAGCTGGTATTTTGGCCCATTCCTCCATGCAGATCTTCTCGAGAGCAGTGATGTTTTGGGGCTGTCGCCGAGCAACACGGACTTTCAACTCCCGCCACAGATTTTCTATGGGGTTGAGGTCTGGAGACTGGCTAGGCCACTCCAGGACTTTCAAATGCTTCTTACGGAGCCACTCCTTTGTTGCCCGGGCGGTGTGTTTTAGATCATTGTCATGTTGGAAGACCCAGCCTCGTTTCATCTTCAAAGTTCTCACTGATGGAAGGAGGTTTTGGCTCAAAATCTCACGATACATGGCCCCATTCATTCTGTCCTTAACACGGATCAGTCGTCCTGTCCCCTTGGCAGAAAAACAGCCCCATAGCATGATGTTTCCACCCCCATGCTTCACAGTAGGTATGGTGTTCTTGGGATGCAACTCAGTATTCTTCTTCCTCCAAACACGACGAGTTGAGTTTATACCAAAAAGTTCTACTTTGGTCTCATCTGACCACATGACATTCTCCCAATCCTCTGCTGTATCATCCATGTGCTCTCTGGCAAACTTCAGACGGGCCTGGACATGCACTGGCTTCAGCAGCGGAACACGTCTGGCACTGCGGGATTTGATTCCCTGCCGTTGTAGTGTGTTACTGATGGTGACCTTTGTTACTTTGGTCCCAGCTCTCTGCAGGTCATTCACCAGGTCCCCCCGTGTGGTTCTGGGATCTTTGCTCACCGTTCTCATGATCATTTTGACCCCACGGGATGAGATCTTGCGTGGAGCCCCAGATCGAGGGAGATTATCAGTGATCTTGTATGTCTTCCATTTTCTGATGATTGCTCCCACAGTTGATTTTTTCACACCAAGCTGCTTGCCTATTGTAGATTCACTCTTCCCAGTCTGGTGCAGGTCTACAATACTTTTCCTGGTGTCCTTCGAGAGCTCTTTGGTCTTGGCCATGGCGGAGTTTGGAGTCTGACTGTTTGAGGCTGTGGACAGGTGTCTTTTATACAGATGATGAGTTCAAACAGGTGCCATTCATACAGGTAACGAGTGGGGGACAGAAAAGCTTCTTACAGAAGACGTTACAGGTCTGTGAGAGCCAGAGATTTTCCTTGTTTGAGGTGACCAAATACTTATTTTCCACCCTAATTTACGAATAAATTCTTTACAAATCCTACCATGTGGATTCATGGATTTTTTTTTTCACATTCTGTCTCTCACAGTTGAAGTGTACCTCTGGTGCAAATTACTGACCTCTGTCATCATTTTAAGTGGGGGAACTTGCACAATCGGTGGCTGACTAAATACTTTTTTGCCCCACTGTATGTGAGGAGCAGGATTTTGAATTCTGGATTTAACAGGAAGCCAAAACAGGAGAAATATGCTCTCTCTTTCTAGTCCCTGTCAGGACTCTTGCTGCAGCATTTTAGATTAAGGTTTAAGGCTTTTTAGGGAGTTTTTAGGACATCCTGATAATAATGAATTACAATAGTCCAGCCTAGAAGTAATAAATACATGAACTAGTTTTACAGCGTCACTCTGAGGACAGGATATTTCTAATTTTAGAGATTTGACGCAAATGAAAGAAAGCATTCCTACATACTGCTTATGGTCAACAGTATCGAACGCTGCACTGAGGTCTAGCAGGACAAGCACAGAGATGAGTCCAGTCAGAGGCCATAAGAAGATCATTTGTAACCTTCACTAAAGCTGTTTCTGTGCTGTGATGAGCTCTGAAACCTGACTGAAACTACTCTTTGAAGAATTCTTGAGATGAAAGGAAAGTTGAAGATTGGCTTAAAATTAGCTAAGACCGCCGGGTCTAGAGATGCTTTTTAAGCAACAGTTTAACTACTGCCAGCTTGCAGGCCTGTGGTACATAGCCCATTATTAGAGATAGGTTGATCAGGTTGATAATGTGGGGAATCATTTTGTCTTGAACACTATCACCTCTATGCTGCAGTCTGAGGGTTGATACTGGCATGTGCATCCCTTGATACCAACATATCCTGTTAGCTTCTAGAGGACCTTGTATTAGCTGGTTTAACCCACATCTGCAAGCCGCTTTACAACCAATCTCCATCCATACCTCCTCCTTCCATTTTGTTTCTGACTTCATACTTGTCTTTGATGCCTGCTCTGTGCTACGTGTCACTATATCTACTCCTGAATATTTTATTCCTGAATAAGTCTACTAGCATCTTAACTATAGATAAATTGACTTGATCAGTCTAATTGCTCTTTCTTGTATCACTCCTTTTCCTTAACTCAGCTTTAACGCCCTAATTCTAATTATTCCCTAATAGTCTACCTTTTTCCCTCCTATCTGTGACTCTGAGCAGTTGCACATCATGTGAGAGCAAAAGGAGTGAGCAGACAGACATAAGCTAGCACCTCCCAAGAGTCACAGCCAGTAAATATTAGGTTAATTGCTCAAGCACATTAGCACTTGTTCCTCATGGTTGTCATTGACTTCCATTAGCATCAATTAAGATTATCTCTCCTTTAATTCAACAAGATGAGGGTAGACTGAGTTATGTTGCTGAGAGGGAATCGAGCTTGGTTTCCTGTCACTCGCCCGAGTGAAGGACTTGTGAACTAGGGAGGCAGTTCTGGAAAAAAACAAAACATCAAGGACACAATGTGAAGTTGTGAAGCTCTCAGTGCTCTTTAATAATATGACTTCATCATATGTGGCATGTCTTATTACAGTGTAATACATCACTCTCACTCCTGATGGTTATGAGTAAATGGACAGAGTTACATAATCCTGAGGTCCTTAGCACAAATTCATAGGACACGTTGCCATGTTAAAACATTTTGCTGTAGGCATTTCTGTCTTCTTTGCGTGTCCATGGTGCAAATATAGGCGAAATATAACTAGATTGAATCTCAGTGCAGAATAGGCTGTGGATGTCATTTTAGAATGCCAGTTTTTAGCTAACAGAATGAAAATGGGATTTTGTACTTTAAAAGTACTGTGCAAAAGTCTTGAGCCACCTCTCATTTCTTTGTATTTTACTTTCAAGGAACCAGAATTTATTTATTTATCCTTTTTTTTTTTGGTTTTGTTTTGTTAGATGGTCTTGTGCAATACTTTTCCACATTTTGTGAGGGTGCTCCAAAGTTTTACTTTGGACATTCAATAGCAACAGATCTCATGACTGAGTCAACAAAATGTATAGAAGAGGAAAGGAGAGAGGTACATAAGTGAGTGTATACAGCCATTTGTAAAACATGGTAGAGATTTGGGGATGGTTGGGAGGTTGCATTCCAGCTAGTGGTCCTGGGGATCTTGTCAAAATTGACAGATTGGTGAATGCAGAAAAGTAACATTAAATTTGAAGCCACCGTGCAAGGCCACCTGCAAAGGAGCTGATTGGCAGCAGCTTCATATTTCAGCATGACAGTGATCCCAATAATAACGTGTGTAGTAAACGTGTGCACAGTGTAGTAAAAGCATACTTGAAAAACACAGAATGGAACACTGTTGTTGCTGGATTGGCCTCACCAGATCTTTGACCTCAACATTATTAAAAGTGTGTGAGGTCACCTTGACAGAGAATGGAGAAAAAGCCAGCCAACATCCAAAGAAGAGCTTTTGAATGTCCTTTAGGAAGCCTGGAAAACTATTCCTGAAGCCATATTTACATAGATTACAAGAAATTGCAAGAAAGCTTAAGAATTTAAGCTGCATTGAATAATCATAGTTATACAATTCTACAAAAAGAGACAGAGAGAGAGAGAGAGAGAGAGAGCAGGGTGGCTTAAGACTTTTGCACTGTACCATATAACTCAGTTATACAGTTGGCTTTGCAGAGGCTTTGGCATGTCATCTGGTTTGTGATCTAAATGGTTTCATCCTGGGGCAAGTGAACTGCTCAATTTTTAAATAATAAAGCAACTACAATTTAATAATAATAATAATAATGGATTGGATTTATATAGCGCTTTTCAAGGCACCCAAAGCGCTTTACAATACCACTATTCATTCACTCTCACATTCATACACTGGTGGAGGCAGCTACAGTTGTAGCCACAATACCCTAATATCTCCAGCATACTACAGAATCTTGTCATTTAGAAACTAAATAACTATCTGGATTGAGTATTGTTAATATTCTTTGTTACACAGTTGTATATGAAACCAGTATTTCCACTGATTCATGGGATATTTTGTGATTTCTAAGGGTTATTAATAAAAACCATGTAGCAACATGTCCTCATTGTAGAAAACATGTAAAAATCCCAAATAAAGTGGTCTCCAGTGCTTTGCTTATGGTTTCATGAAGTTTCATTTCATGAAAGTAGACGAGTCATGGCTCTTTTGTCATAAGCATAATTGGACTTGACATTTCATCACTCTGAGGGTTATTATTTCATCTTACTCTGCTATTAAAAACAGAAAAGTAAATTAGGGTTCTGGGGTTTGACATCGTGGGACACAGTCATGAACATATGTGATTCTCTCACAATGGGAAATTTCACACCATTTCGAATGAGTGCCCTGATCTTGATTGGTCTAAACTGGTGACATGCAGTCTTCTGTTATGTCAGGAATACTTTAATCAATGTTGGCTTTCTTTTTCTAAATCAAGTTTCCTTGAGGGTGACTTCAAGCCTTTAACTTCAGGCTATTGGGACGCCTGACAAAACAGAACTGGCACATGTCATCATGAGCATTTGTATTAGGTTTAGATCTAACAAGTAAAACGACTCTTGTGTTGTCCAAAAAAAAAAAAACCCAAGGCCTCTATTATAAAAGAGACTTAAGATCAGATTTGATCTTAAAATATCCATCATCTCAACTGGGGTACTGAAACAGGACATGAAACACTAAACATATGAAGGCTAATGGACATCATGGAGCCCTGCTTTCAAAAGCTGACGGATGTAACTCTGTCTGTGAAACTGGGTTTAAATAAGAGCTTAAGTTAAAGTTTTAAAAACATGTTTAGTGCCGTCTTCTGTCAGTATGGAATGTGACACTATGTGGTTGGTTGATTGCAGCTAATAGACTTATATTAGTTTATGTTAGCTAACTAGTTTCAGAAACAGTAACTCAGGGGAATATGAGGACACTAAAAATCAGTTTAAGGGGATCACTTCTGTGCTGGCCTCGTCTGCAACAATGAGTTTTATGTTAAGAAATTAGGGGTGGGTTTTGATAATTGATTTTCCGATTAAAATCAATTTTAACTTGAATATATTGATATGGATTCATTAAACCCTGAACCGATTTTTTAATATATTAATGTTTCTTTGCCAGAAATGCCAGAATCTCAGGTTAAACCTCACAAAACTATTTCAACAACCACCAAACAGCTAAAACAGTAAATGAGAGCAGGTAAACGGATTCTGCACAAAGACATAAACACAAAGCGCGGACCCGACGCATCAAAATCTGTGAGATGTCGCCTTTCTCACCTGACGGCACGTTGACAGAGACGCCGTCGGGGCTGAAAGCCGACAGCTCACAGATCCTGAAGCTGCAGGTTTTGTCACTCTCCAACCAAAATTGACTGAACCAGCAGCGAAAGAAGATCAAAACTACAGTTCACATTTCTCTTCACATAAACATCGTCATGAATTGAGTTTTGCTTCCACCACGATAAAATCACACTTCCTGCTCAGCTGTCTTTCTCTCTCAATGTACTTCAAGAAGAGCTTCCTCGCTCAAATCTCTGTTTTCTGCATCATTCGCTTGTTTCTTACACACCAGTCTACCGTTGTGTTGAGTCAGCCGCTGTTTTCTTTGTTTGTTTGTTTTTAAATGACTTCCGACAAGAAAGCCTCATTTCTGCTGTTCAATACTGAAGAAATTTAAACTTTTTAAAATTATGCCAAATTGCAAAACGCTTAGCTGTGTGTCTAATAAAACCTCCGTAACTTTGCTCTGCTTCACTTCAGCAGCACTAGGTAATGTTCATATGTTGATTCATGGTTTTCTTCAGTTTTTGTTCTACTGCAGAATATTTTTAAGGTTATCTGCTATAAAAAACCAGGCCAAAAAAATCTCCTTCATGTTTTTCTGTATTTTATCCTCAGTTACTTTGACACAAAGGCTGCTGTGATGTTTACACCTCTGATGAAGTCTCACAAGTGTCAGTACTGAAAAATGACCAGAATTATAATATTTCTAACTGTCTGAGTCAAAATTAAATCGAAATGAATCGAATTGCGGATTGAATCGAATCGGGACCTCATAAGATGAGATAACTCTTTCTTGTCATTGCAGAGTCATACATAGTACACTAGTACAATGAAATTGGAAAACTGTCCCACGTCAGCACTACGTACAACATGATACATCACAACACAACACCAGGGCTCTCAAAATCGCTAGCCCGACGTCCCGGGGCTAGCGATTTTTCCAGTCGGGCTACCAAAATCTATCTCTTCCCTGCCCGTCGGCCTATTGTAGGAAGGAAAAATATATGTCAATGCTTTTGCATTCTTTCGGAAATGTAGCTGGGTAATTATGTCATTGGCATCGGTGAGCCACTGTCAATATGTGACATATTGAAATCACGTTTGAATTTGCGCTTGTTTTTTGCTTTCACTTTGCAATCGCGCGAACTGTGTATAGAGAGCGACAGCACTGATTGGTGAGTGATGATAATTTGTGCACCAATTCCTCTGACATCGTCTTATCAATTGTTAGCTTACTATGCAAACATGACAAGTGAAATCTCCCGCAGCTTAAACATGTGAGAGGTTGATCGCGCAGAGAATCGCTGAGCGTTGTGTGTGTGTGTGTGTGTGTGTGTGTGTGTGTGTGTGTGTGTGTGTGTGTGTGTGTGTGTGTGTGTGTGTGTGTGTGTGTGTGTGTGTGTGTGTGTAAAAGCAGCAGGATATATATTTCAGTTCTGCTGAGCCAAATAAGACAGGTCAGGGTGAAGAAGTGACAGCCAAAGAAAAGTTTACCACAAAACGGAAAAGTTATGACAAATCAGACTATAAGGCAAAAAGAAAGTGCAGCTTTATGGTTTCATGGACAAAAGAATTTCTGTGGCTGCAATATGACGAGCTAAATAACCAGGGCTGCACATAAGTGGTCCGCAGGTGCGCATTCACTGTCAAAATAAAAAACGCGCACAAGATAAGAAGTTGCAACGCGTGTTTGCGTACATAAGATTTTCTGGAGGAGGACTGACATTTATTTAGAACTCTTAAAGATGTCGAAGAAGCTCCTTTAAGCAATTACTTTGGTCTTCCTTCACCTCCAAAGAAATGTCAGGAGTCCGAACCACAAAAGAAGCATGTATTCTTGGAAAAGTGGTTGCAGGAGGTGAGCTGGCTTCAAACAAATGATGAACGCACAGAGATGTGGTGCAGAATGTGCCGTGAAAATCCCACTCTAGCGGATTTGAGTTGATGATTGTAATTTTTATACAATGTTGTAATTTGTGTTTCAACAATTTTTTCATTAATGTTTTGTTTCCGTTACAATATTATACTTTAATGTATAATATTGCAACGGAAACAAAACAGGAAACAAAACATCAATCAAAAAATTGCTCTCTTTTTTATTCAGGCTACTTAAATTTATTTTGGGCTACCAAAAACTGAAGAGTCCCTGCCCGAAGGGCTACCAGGGATTTTGAAATTTTGCGAGCCCCGAACACAGTAACTTAATCAGAATTGAATCGATTCTAGAAATCTGTGATGATACCCAGCCCTATAAGAAATCAAGGATATACGATCCACTTTCACTGTCTGTCTCTTTAGCAATAGGTGGCTCCCCGTTGTTTGATTAGCTGCACTGAAACGTGAAGATCCACCTGTTAGCCGTAATGTTTGGGTTTTAGAGCACATAAATGAGGACTGTTTGAGTCAGGTGACCGCTGGTTCACTGGACACCTGACAAGCTGGAGTCAGAACGACATAAAGAATGTTTCACTTCTTTGCTTTGTTAAACTCCTGAGTTTCTTTAGCTAGATTTGAGCAGACAGTATGTCTCTGAACAACTCATTTGGCAGCTTCTGTCTTGTGTCACATTACCAATAAATGCTAGCATCCCGGTGCCACTGGCAGCCATGCACACACAAACCATCACACTACCTCCGCCATGTTTTACAGATGATGTGGTGTGCTTTGGATCATATCCATACTTTTTTCTTGCCATCATTCTGGTAGAGATTGATCTTAGTTTCATCTGTCCAAAGAATGTTTATCCAAAACTGTCCTGGCGTTTTTTTAGATGTTTTCCTCATATAACTTTAATTGGAATATGTTTCAGTAAAGGGGTTAAAAAACAACTTGTGTCAGTGTCCAAATATATATGGAAACCTCATTATTTGACAATAAACCTACAGCAAACTGCAGTTGAATGATGAAATTGCAGAATCAGATTAAATTTAGAAAATTCATATCTACTACTTATATGACATAGCCTTTGGACACCAAGGTAGCTAAACCCCAGCAGTGTGCTTATACCACCTAATTTAGTCAGAGGAAGCTGAAATTCTCTTGTTGCAATAGGATCTAGGAATACCATGAAATGACTCCCATTTTGATTTTTTTCTTTCATCAGACAGCTCTCCGTATTAGTATTTCACGTGTCTTCTGTTTTGTTTATCATAATGACTTTGCTGATTAGCACTGTTAACCAATCTGCAATTAGCATTTGCAGATGTATTGTAATTGAACATGTGCCAGCCTAAAATTACCTTTGAGATACCTTCAGCTTCAAACACTCAAAGCACAGCAAATATTTTGTTTGCAGAATGAGGGAATTAAAGCATCATTTAACAGCAGTTATGCTCTGTCTTCTCTTTGCTCACATCTTCTTTCACAATCTGCTAAACCCACAGAGGGACACCACACATCTTTTCTGCAGTTCCCAAATTAGACTTGACCCTTGGGGTAAGCCAGAATGTGTCACTGAGAGTTCCACATGTCTGTTGGATGTATCTGGTGTAAGATAAAGAGGCAAAGTTAACATAGGATGGAGGTCTGAAGAAGGCTTTTATAGGCCCAGTATGTTGTTGGGGAGAGAACTGAGTATGAAAGTTCTTGTAATGACCAAAACAATAGGACTGCAGAAACAAGGGGCAAAAACTGGTTTTCTTTGAAGGATATCTGGGTCTGAGGAGTCTAGTCATTCTGCTGTGAATCACACACACACACACACACACACACACACACACACACACACACACACACACACACACACACACACACACACACACACACACACACACACACACACACATATATAATTCCCATGTGCTACACGCTCTTCTGGGCAGAGATCTCAGATGTCGTTCCCTACCAACTTGTCTGTCTTTATCTGGAAGTCACACAGAATCTTAATTTGGTCATTCTCAACCACCCCATGGTTGTATCCCCATCTGACTTCAGGACTTCCAGACCATACTCAGTACAGATGGTCCTATATATTCTGCACCCTGCTGTTATGTGTTGGATTGTCTCAGGGACGTCTTTGCACATCTTACTTGGTGTGGTAGATCAGCGTTACACGGGTGAAAACAATCATGAAAATAAAAAATACATTTTGAGAATGCCTGTAGGTGAGGCAAGAGATCATGCCCTGTTTATGTCAAAGTATGACATAAATAGTTTAAATTTAGACTAAATCAAAATTCAAAGTTATGATATAGAATACAAGACACATTTTTTCTCAATAACTTGGAAGGTTGGTCATGTTTCAGGTAGCTGATCGGCTCTACCACCTGAGCCACAGCCACCAGGTGCTCTGCCACCTGGCTTAGACATTTAGACACAAATAAAGTGTGAAATAAAGTAGACACTTTATTTGTGTCTAAATGTTGGGCTACATTTAGGCACAGTGGTGCTTTGAGCCAAATGTGAATGATGTGAGCTTGCCAAGTATCATTTTTCTTTGCTCTTGCGCCAGCTTCTCCGGTGTTAGCAGTGATGCAGAGTTGTCAGCTGTGTTGCTGAAAAGTTATGAGTGCAGTTTTGGGTTTCTCTGTTCGTTCTGCTGCTCAGAATAATTACCACTAGAAATGCCAGAGAAAAAATACGTATGAAAGGCTATGCTGAAGATACTTCATCCACTTCATCCACTACCATCCAAAAGGGTTAGCTATTTCAAAGCTCATTCCATCTGATCGACATAAAGTCACTGGTTTCCCCAGAAAGAAACTCCCTTTTTGCAAAGAGTTTTTTAGGAGTTTTCGTCATCAATAATTCCAGTAAGCTGAAACTCTCGCAGTAAAACGTTTTAACACAGGAATATCTGAAAGGTGTCAATGCTTAATCTCTGTCTGAAATATATGTACACAAAAAATCAAAGAGCTTGATTTTGCTTTCATTTTTTTGCACACACCAACACAAACTGTGCAACGGTCACAATCAAATGTCGTGCTCTCAGGTGTTCCAGGAGCCATGCGGTGAGTCTTAGGGCAGTTTGTGCTTCTGCAGATCAAGTTGCTTTTGCTTAATTAAAGCAACCTCTGAACTTGAAAGTCAATTTGCTCCCATAATAATTAACATTCTCCTTGGCCCCTTGCTGAGGGTTGGACCCCTTACAGATGAACCTGACATTTAGTTCAAAGGAATATTAATGCTGGGGATGAATAAAGCACAGGGTCAGTTTGGTAAATGCATATCAGGGTACCTTTAGCTGATTTGAAAACTGACTTATGATGAGAAGATTACAAATTATGCCATTATACAGAATTTTAGATGAACCCATTTTGAAGGTCCTTTGCTTAGTGTTGATACACAGAAAATGTTGGTAAGTAGACGGTGGTATGGAAATAAGAAGCAGCTTCTATCCTATGCTTTTATTTTGGGGATGTTATTCAGGGTGCTAAAAACAGGAAAAGCATGTTAGGATTTAAAAGAATCTTATGTTGTCTGACTTTTATTTAAAAGTAATCAAAACTAATTAACACTATGACCAAGAGTTGGCAGGTAGTGCATCAGAATTTCTAAAACCAGAGGCCATCATACTCATTAGAGGAGAAGTCTGAACTAGCAGCAAGGTCATATCCTCGAAGACTATCATAAACATCTCAGGAGGTGTTTATGATAGTCTCCAAAAATACTTACATACAGCTTTTCATACTTCACTGAACTCACAGGGAAGTGGTTGTAAAGGTAGGACAGCTTTGACACTGCAAGCCTGGGGCTCATTGTGAGTAAATAGATGAAAATTAGAGCTGTATTGTGCATGAACGCAACTTAGTCTCTTTAAATATACCAACAGCATTAACTTGAGAAGCAGCAAACCAGAGAACCAGAGAAGCAGCAAAAGGAACTGAATTAATAATTTTTAAAAAGTGCTTTTTGTAAAAGTATTGACAGTGCTGTGTTTGAAAATCATCATACAGTACTGCACAAACATTGTGAACCAGGAAATGAGACACAAGTGGAACAACTTTTAGAAAAATGTGCAAACATAAATGAAAATATACTATATAAAGCAAAAAAAACTAGTTGGTACAATTCTAATAAGCTTGAAAGTCGATATTTGGTATGACCGCTTTTAATCGTCAACACAGCTTGAACTCTCGTAGACAGCCTTCTTCTAATTTCTTTAAGTGGTCTTCAGGCATAGTTATCCGGACTTCTTGAAGAAGATTCCAAAGCTCTTCATTGAATTTTGGCTGCCATTCTCTGTGAATATGATCCCACACAGATTCAGTAATGCTGAGGTTTGGGCCAATCCATGGCTGATAGTGTTACATTGTATGTTCTTCTGTCCAGGTGTGCTTTTCTTGCATCAATGGTGTGTTTATGATCATTGTCATGCTGAAAGTGAGGCTGTTGCTAATGGTATTGTGTGGTGGCTCGAAATCTGACAGTACTCTTTTGTATTTACAAATCAGTTTTCAAATCAGTTTTGACCAGATCCCCAACACCACTAGCTAAAATGCAGTGAGGTGGCTGTAAAGTTAGTATCAAACCATAATGCAGACACTCACTGTTGATCCAGCATGATTTGAACCAAAAATTTCAAATTTGGATTCATTTATGACATAAGACCTGTTACCACTGATTTTCAGACTTGTGTAATTTGGTGTACCTCCGCCTTTTCTGCCTGTTTCCCCTCTTTGAGAATGAATTGTTGAAAGCGAACCTTCCACTACGACTATTTTATGATGCTTTGGCGAACTGTAGATAAATCAACTGATAGACCAGATGCATGTCTGAGATCCCACGTCAGGTCATGTCTGGATTTTTCCCCTGCTTTTTAAGGCATGACTTTCAGATGTTCTTCAACTGCTCTAGATAACTTTTTGGCCTTACGTTATTTTTTTTTTCTTTTGTTTTTCAATTGTCCAGTTTCTTCAAATCTTGTCATGACACAGCTTCACCATGCCAAGATAGGTTTTTAAGCTCTTTGGGAGTCACCTTGTTAGCACAAAAAATCCCAAAAGAAAACAATTTTATACCCGTCAAACTGTGTTGTTTCTGGCACTTTAGATTTTCTGGCTGCTGGTAACAAAGTGGATGAAGATAGGACTTAAAATGGTTCTTTTCAAGCTGTCTGTTATGCATAGACATCCCTTGAGTTTGGTGCCTTTTTTTTTTTAATCTGTGAATGATTCATAGGTTAGTATTAAGTGGCTTAATAAACTAAAGTATTCCTCTGAAAATAGTCATACAGAAAAACTTTCAGAAAGGCTGGAGTATCCTTGCTTCAAAAACACTTTGCTGGAAAGTCTTGCTCAAGACTTACAAAGCAAAAACAGTATATGGTAGAGTAGAAGCAGAATATTGTGGTGCAGATGGCCCAGTATCATTCTTCACTATCCACAAGTCTGCTAGAAGAACTTATCAAATGTATCACATTTTTTCTTCCATTGGCACCTGGCCATTGCTGTCATCTAAAGATGGATTTTATCAAGCAGTGACAAAGCCATTTTCCTTCAGAGATTAATTTGTAGGGAAACAGATGTAGCATTTGCATAATTCATCAGCAGCTTGTTTTGTGGATGAATTACGGTAATCACTGGTTACACGTAAATCTGTCTACCTGCAGACAGAAAAAAGGGAGAGCATTTGCATAAGACTAACTTTATCAAACCATGTCTAAGGGCCAAATTTGCACAGCATAGTAGATTAGATACTGTCGATAGAATAGACTTTCCTTATTGCTACATGAAGTGCCACCTGCTGGCTAAAATTGCAAAAACAATGCAAAACTGGCTCCTATAGAGAATAACGATGTTATTCATATCTACTACTTATATGACATAGCCTTTGGACACCAAGGTAGCGTGAGTTTTCAGAGGAAATTTACACTGTAAAATGAGAACATTTCATAACAATTAAACAGGTTAATGTGTAAACTCAATGGGTTGACCCTTTAAAGAAGAAAGACTGTTTTTTCTTTTCTTCTTCTTTTTTTTTTACACATGTAGTTAATTTTAGAAAGTTGATCACAACCTAACACAAATCAGTACATTTATTTAATCCTTTCATTATATTTGATAAACCATTTTTTTCCTGCTCTCTTGACAAAATAGGTGTTTTTTCTTTGGATTCTAAGCATGGTTACGCATGTTGAGTGTGTGACTTTGACACAATGGGTGGCATCTGTGAGTAAGGTATTATTGTAGTAGTTTCCCACCATGCAGCTTTTGTGACTGCCACGCTTCTGGCCAAGTCCATTTGAACAAAACAGAAGGTAAACACCAAATACAAGCTTGTTGGCAATTTGTCGTGGGATAGAGCTTTGCATGTGATTAGCTTGTTTGCTTAATATGTTTAGACATGGTAGGTCCATAGTGTATGTGCGCCACAGCACAGATTATTACAAGGCTGCTGATTACTACTGAGTGAATTAGTCATATGTCTGATTTAGACTAAGCAGCAAAACAGATTTAGAGGTAGCAGATCAGAATGAGAAGAAGAAGAAGACGATTGTGATGTTGTAGGCAAAGTGCTCCCCCACCTCCAATTTCTTACCAAGGCAAGATTGTTTCAGAGCGAAGATTGTTTAGCCCTGGTGTCATTTTGGTGGATTTATGGGTACTTTTCTACTCAGCTTGCCACAAAGCAGTTTTCTCCTTGTGAGTCTGTCTGCAGGGAAACGTGAAACACTATTTTCCGGAGAAAAATATAGTTCAGCCTATCCCAAAGGCTTCATTCACTCCGCCAGCTCCGGTGATTATTTCTACTTATTTATTTATTTTTTGAGGGTGACTTTCTGACTTGTTTAAAAACACTGACACATAACTTATCTCGAGAGGTAAAGATAGGATTGACATGGACTTGTATGCTCAGCCAAGCTGAGATGCCTTGATAAAATGGATTACACTTATACAGTCAAAAATCCTAGAGTTGCCACAAAGTGTTTTCCAGTCCGTTCAGTATAAAACATTTTTTCTCATCTCAAGTTTTTATCTCAGTTTTAGGAAGTAATGATAATTGTATGTAACACATTAATAAATTATCAACAGGAAATGTCAGTATTTGTTAGTGTTTGTATTATACTTGGTGTTTGTTATTCGTATGTGCCATATAACATATGTCCGACGTATCTGGAATATGTTATTAAGATCAACATTTTTGCTGTCCGCATTTTGGTGTTTTGAAATTGAACAAGTGAAAAGTGGATATTAATGAGAAACTGAGAGACAATATGGGACTGTCTTTGGTTGACATATCTTTTTAATGTCATGTGGATGTCTGGGACAGTGTCTGTTGAAAGGCATACTGGGTTGGTCATTCCCATTTTTAAAAGGGTGTGTGGCAAATTATGAGCATATCACACTGCTCTGAAAATATCTATTCCATGATGCTGAAAAGGACGTAACTGGGATTCAGGAGAAACAATGCTTGACTGGCTGTGGAGCAGTTTGCAACATTTTCACCCTATTAGAACTTCTGAGTCGTTCATGGGAACTTGACCATGAAATCTACATGTGTTTTGTGGACTTGGGGAAGGTCCCAAATGGGCACCTTTAGGGATTCCAGGGGCTCCAAGTCCATTGATTCCTTCTGTTCTTGTGCAATCATAGTGAGAACCGTGTCCATGTTCTCTGCACAAAGTTAAGCACATTTCAGTAGGTGTTGGACTCCATCAGGGTTGCCCATTGTGTGAAATCCTGTTGGTGATATTCAGTAACAGGATCACAAGGTGTAGAAAAGTTGAGGAAGGTTTGTGTTAGGAACTTCAGAATAGCATTTCTTCCTTTGCAGATGAAGTGGTTCTGTTAGCTTCATCTGAATGTGACCTAGAGCATGCATTGGAGAATCCACTGGAATTGTTTCCTGAGGCCATGGTTCTCTGCTGGAAAATTGTGAAACGCTAGATAAGGGGGAGATGCTGCCAAGCAAGGATGTTAAAATATCTTGGCATCTTATTCACAAGTAATAGCAAGTTGGAGCTTGATATAATGCAGTTATTGTTAGCGTTCAATTTACCACTTCATCTATGTTCCAGCGTTCACCTGTGATTATGAAATGTGGGTGATGACCAAAAGAGTAAGATGGCAAATACAAGGGCTGAAATGAATTCCTCGCTACACTGTACAGCATACACCGCATAATGTGGTGTATGCTGTACAGTGTAGTGAGGAATGTCCAGACCTCTACATTGGAGAGACCAAACAGCCACTTCACAAGCGCATGGCACAACATAGAAGAGCCACCTCCACAGGACAAGACTCAGCAGTCCATCTGCATCTAAAGGTCAAAGGTCACTCTTTCAAGGATGCCAATGTTCACATTTTGGACAGAGAGGACAGATGGTTTGAAAGAGGAGTGAAAGAAGCCATCTATGTCCACTGTGAGCGACCATCTTTGAAC
This sequence comes from Rhamphochromis longiceps, assembly GCF_057381845.1. Classification (NCBI taxonomy): domain Eukaryota; kingdom Metazoa; phylum Chordata; class Actinopteri; order Cichliformes; family Cichlidae; genus Rhamphochromis; species Rhamphochromis longiceps. Next base: position 34,215,439 of record NC_140574.1, read on the forward strand.
AGAGGCGGTGGTTTACGACACCAACTGTCTGCCATCTATAATCCAGTTTTGAGATCCCTTCCCAGACGCCTGAACGCCCACTCACATCCTGGGCCATCTGACATCAGGAATTCGCATGATAAGGTGGGGCCAGGTTTCCCAATGAGCTCACCCAAAACTCTGGCTGATTGGGACCCACACCTTGGCCTTTTCACACCTTGGCTCAGGCGGTTAGAGGATCATCAGGGGGTCATTTTGTCCCACTTTGGGGGGATATTCCCACTAGGTTTAAATCTGGGACTCCCCACCATTTGATCTTAGAACTGAAGAAGCTTCTCGGATGAGAGGTGAAACGTCTTCAAGCAACTTAAAGAAGTCCAGACGCTTTTCTTTGCAAGCTCCTTCGACTACGATGACCTGGATGACTGAGAACCTTCACAGATACAATTAATGTAATTATTATTTATTTTTAAGATAATGCCGTTAGTATAAAATCTGCATATGTGATATAAGGATCTAGTGTTTTTCTTGGGGTTATGCTTACATTAACACATCCACTGTTTTAGAATCAATTACTTTTGTTTTTGTGGTTTTGTTGTAATTAATTTATCAAAGATCTACTGTTGCTGTGTGTTTGTTATAGGCAATTAGTTCTTCCAGTAGCAACCTTGTGCTCTTTCTCTTTGAGAACTACCTTGAAGAGCACAGCCTCTCATGGCAAATCGTACTGTGGAATAATCATTGTGCAGAAACGTCTTTAGCTGAAGGCCAGTGAAAATGCAAGATTCTTTTTTAAATTGTGAAAGAGTTATACAGAAATGTTCAAGATTCAAAATCAAATGAGGAAAAGATAGGGGAGTGAGACAATTTGTATGGAAAGAGGCTACAGTCACTATCTATCCATGCTTGTTCCTGTCAGGAGCACAAAAATGGTGCATCATCCAATTAAAAGGTGTCTCCAGACACTCCAGCCACAGACACACTATATTAATAATCATGAAAAAAAAGATGTATTATTGAATCATGTGTGCTTTGTTTTGACTTGTAGCCATCAAGGTACAGTCAAACACTGAATTACATGGGCTAGATATGCATCAGTCAAAATTTTCTTGGCCTATTTTATTTGTAACATGCTCAGATACTACGCCCATTCAAGTAGAATTAATTTCAACTAATTTTCATTCTAGTGTCCAGGGGAGCTTTTTCTGTTGTTGTTGTTGTTGAATTCAGTGGAAAAATGTCAGTCTTAGTTTTACTGGATCTCAGTGCAGCATTTGATACAGTCGACCACAACATATTACTCAAACAACTGGAGAACTGGGCAGGTCTTTCAGCAACTGTACTAAACTGGTTCAAAACATACTTAGAAAACAGGAAATACTTTGTATCAATAGGTAACTTCACATCTGAGCAGACAAGTATCACATGTGGAGTTCCCCAAGGTTCCATCTTGGGACCTCTTCTGTTTAACATTTACATGCTCCCACTGGCACAGATTATAAAGAACAACAAAATAAACTATCATAGCTATGCAGATGACACACAAATATATACACAATGTCACCAGGAGACCGAGGCCCTGTACAGGCTCTTGGTAAATGCATTGAGGAAATTAATGGCTGGTTGTGCCACAATTTTCTCCAGCTAAACAAAAACAAAACTGAAGTAATAGTCTTTGGTAGGGATGGGTATCGTTTAGGTTTTATCCGATACCGGTGCCAAACCGGTACTTTTGAAACGGTGCCGGTGCTTAAACGGTGCTCAAACCGGTGCTTGAAGAATGGAGAACACAAAATTGGTCCAAAAACCTCTCATGTTTAACTGTTTTCCACTTTTTCTTTGGTCATTTTAGCCTTTTTGGCCAGGGTGAAGGGAGTATCTGCCATCAAACAAGAAGACAGCCGCATGTAACTACGACGGTGTTTGCTAGTTCACCTTACACGCATTAATGTAATAACGTGGTTAGCCTACTAAGCGTAAATTACACACGAACAACATTAAGCTACTCACGCAGAGAAGAATGGCTGCTGTTGCCATCATCATCCGTCATCATTTCTGCTACACTGGCAGGGCTAGGGGCCAGGACTCTCCTCTTCGGGTTCTTGGGGGATGTTGCTAACTTCGGGTCTGATAACAGGCACCACACCCGCAGTAGATGTGCTCAGTGTGAGGTCTCGCAGCAAGCTATCAAATACGGCGCGTTTCTTGGCTTTTAAAAAAAAAGCTATGCGTCGCCAGGTGTTTCATCAGATTTGAGGTGTTACTTCCTTTGCACAGTATCACCTTAAAGTACTTGTTGCTGGCTGCTGAGTTTGCATCTTTTGCTGTGAAGTGTCAGCCAGACTTTTGACCGCTTTGCTTCGGGCATTTTTAATCTGTAGCTCTGCTCTAAAAGAACGTACGTACCTGGGCCCACCTACTATCCTCGGAAACATAAAACGATTGGCTAGAATCTAAAGTGTAAGGGAAAAAAAGCACCGAAATAAAGCACCGAAATGTGTACTGCTTTTCGGTCTGGTTACTACCGTTTATGTCAGAACCGGATACCGGTACCCATCCCTAGTCTTTGGAGCCAAAGAAAAATGATTACAGGTCACCAGAGAACTTCAATCTATACACCTAAAAACTACAAACCAGGCGAGAAATTTGGGTGTAGTGATGACACATTAGGACAATAACAAAATCAGCTTACTATCACCTCAAGAATATTTCAAGGATAAAAGATCTGATGTCTCAACAGGACCTGGAAAAACTAGTCCATGTATTCATCTTTAGTAGGCTTGATTACTGTAACAGCATCTTTACAGGTCTACCTAAAAAATCAGTCAGACAACTACAGCTCATTCAGAACTCTGCTGCTCGAGTCCTCACTAAGACCAAAAAAGTGGACCACATCAGTCCAGCTCTGAGGTCTTTACACTGGCTGCCTGTCCGTCAGAGGATAGACTTTAAAGTTCTGATGCTGGTCTATAAAGTTCTGAATGATTTAGGACCAAAATACATCAGTGACCTCCTGACCCAGTATGAACCTTCCAGATCCCTCAGGTCATCTGGATCCGGTTTTTTATCAGTTCCCAGAGTCAGAACCAGACACAGAGAAGCTGCATTCAGCTTTTATGCTCCATATATCTGGAACAAACTCCCAGAAAGCCTCAGATCAGCTGAAACACTCAGTTTATTTAAATCCAGGTTGAAGACTCACCTGTTCTCAGCTGCATTTGAATAAAGCACCAAATCCCCACTGTTTTACGTTTAAGCTTAAATTTCAAAACGTACTCCTTTTTTTTCCATTTTAAATTATGCTTTTTAATTGTTTTTGTTTTTTAATGTCTCTGTAAAGCACTTTGAATCACCTTGCTGTTGAATTGTGCTATATAAATAAACTTGCCTTGCCTTCAGTCTCAATGACACTGCTTGATTAAATATAGATTTCTATATAACTATAATGGAAAGCACTGACCGGCATTTTTGTAACTTTTCTTTTAATTGAAATTTTTTATTTAACATAATATTGGCTATTCAGTATCTTTCTAATATGTTATATCCAATAACGGATCAGCTAATATATATTTTCAGTAAAAGTGCAACAGACTAGAGAACAAACAAATACAAACAAAACAAAGCAAGAAAAACCCTCAAAATAAATTGTTTCAGGTTACTGGCACAATTTTTTAGATTTCTAAAAACCAGCTGACCAGTGTTTCATTTATCCACACCTACAACGTTGGTGTAGATAAAATGGTGGTGGAGTTAAGTAGGTTGAGTAGTTTATGTTTGAGTTTTAGCAACTTTCACATTTACTTTCACTGTTATTGCTTCAACACAGAAAAGAGAGGCTACTTCAGACCCAACTGAGACTACATAGGGATCAGATGTTAGGGTCCCTGGGTCGTTGACCCAGTGTTTTGTGTTTTTGGTTCTTTGATTTTTGTTATTTCATTATATTCTAGCTTTGCTTTATGGGTTTTAGGATTATTCTTAGTTAAGGTTCTCTGGGTGGGGTTTGGTTAGAGTTTTAGTGTTCTGGTTTTCTGTCTGTGTTCCATAGTTGCTGTCTCCCCTGTCTGCTGTATTCCCACGTCCAGTCTGTGTTATGTTTCCTGTTTTACTTTGAAAGTCCATGTCTGATGTTAATGTTTCTGGTTTTGCTTCCCCTTGTCTCGTTAGGCCTGATTTGCCCCAGCTGTGTTTCCCTCCTGTTAACCATTCCCTGATTGCTCCCTCTATGTATTTAAGCCCTGTGTTTCTTTGTGTCTGTGTTGTGATCTACTCTCACTGTCAGCGCCGGCTGCCTGGTCTTGTAAGTTTATTTGGATTTTTGTTACGTTTGGCCACTTTTTGCCACTTTTTGCCATCCAGCAATAAAAGTTGAGTTTTGAGCTACTTTCTGCCTCCGAGTGTCTGCACTTTGGGTCTTTCCACTTCCACTCCTGCCTGCACACAGCTTTAACCTGACAGAAGATCACGACCAGAACATGGACCCCGCAGACTCTTCAGCTTTTGAATTCAACGTTGAGATGGAGCGGATGATTAAGCTCTTTGACCACATTGCTCAGGCCAACGATTTGAGGACCATGGTAGTTGGGCTAAGCGCTGTAGATGCCATCATTTGGAGCAACCCTCGGCTTACTCAGCTTTCTACGGACACTGTACTGGGCAGCTCCATAGCTGCCTGGAGGGAGCAAGTCAGGGCTGGCGAGCTTGCTCTCTCTACCTCCACCTCCACTTCTTTTCCGCCGCCCCAGGACAACACACACTCACCACCGGCCTCAACGCTACCACAGACTTCCTCTCCTTCCACACACCAGCCGGGACCTCTTTCACCTGCATTTTTCCTGGCAGCTATGTGGTCGGACGATGAAGAGGTCTCAGTTTCTCCGCCAGTTTCAGTTCCGTCATTCAGAAGGAAACGACGCCACCGTCGCTCCTCTCTCCAATCTTCTGTTCTGCCACCTGTTGTTCCCGCTGGGGGTTCTGGAGAACCGCTCCAGCCATCTTCCGTCTGTTCCCGCTGGAGGGTCCGAGGAACCGCTTCGGCCGTCTTTTCCCGCTGGAGGGTCCAAGGGGCCCGTCCAGCAACCACCTGCGGCTCCCATGCCATCGTCTGCAGCGCCACCACCCTCGCCTGGTCCAGCCTCCGAGTCTTCACCCTCGCCTGGTCCAGCCTCCGAGTCTTCACCCTCGCCTGGTCCAGCCTCCGAGTCTTCACCCTCGCCTGGTCCAGCCTCCGAGTCTTCACCCTCGCCTGGTCCAGCCTCAGCCTCTGTGTTGCCTGGTCCAGCCTCGCTCTGTCTAGCTTCGTCCTGCACGTCCCGTCCGGCCTGCTCGTCCTGCACGTCCCGTCCGACCTGCACGTCCTGTTCAGCCGCTTTCCAGGCCGATGACTGGACGTCGTTGCCATCATGGACGGCTCCCTGAACTATGCCGCCGTCATGGACGGCCCCCTGAACTACGTCGCCGCCGGTGCCTCCCGCCTGCCCGGCCTCCTGAACTGTTTTCTGGGCTCTTGGGCCGTCAGCCTCCGGGCCGCCCCCCTGAACTGCCTGGGTTTGGACTTTTGTGCCGTCAGCCTCCGGGCCGGCCCCTGAACTTTTTCAAGACTGTTGCCTGGGCCTCTGCGCCTTTCATGGGCTCTTTTGTTTGTTTGCTTTTGGACTGTTCCTGGGCCTCAGTGCTGTTGTTTTGGACTTTGTTCCCTGTGTTTTGGTTTCTGGCTTGTTGTGTTTCATTTGTTTCGACCGTTTTGGCGATCGGCCCGATTTTGGCCTTAATCGTGCGTCGTACATCGTGTAGTATACGTGGGGTAACGAGAAGCGATTGACACCTCACGACCAGCTCCCGATCATCAATCGCTTGGTCGTGAGGATTTCAAACCTGTTTGAAATCCTCGCGACCGTCGTGAGGGTGTCACCGCAGTTTCTCACACTGCGCACGCGCAAACACAAATGTCAGCGAAAAAGACGGTGCAGCATGGCAGTGCAGCGTGTGATCTGGACACAAGCGATGGAGGCACAACTTGTAGAACTATGGCAAGCTCATCCGAGCCTTTTCGATGTGGCCTCACAAAATTATCACGACCACAACAACCGTGAAAACGGTTGGATCTATACATTGCTGCTCAATCACAGCTGCCTGATCAATGTTTTTCATTAGCCATTTAGCAAAGTTGATGATGGTGGTGGTGGCGTGTCTGTGTGAGTGAAAGACAGAGAGGAAGAGCGAGTGACAGAATTTCTGTTATAACCTTCATTTTATGGACGCACAGTGTGAGCACTCAGGTCGCATCAGAGCATCGGGTCGTAAAGTGTGAGACCCTGCATCGTGACCTATGAACTTCTAACCTCTGCGAGTCAATCGTACAGTTTGAGCAGGAGCTGAATCGCGCGACTGAAAAAACAATTAGTTGGCTAAGTGGTTAACTAAACAGATGGATGGACTGATTTTCTAGGTAAGGCAAACTGTTTACTATCACACTGATTTCATATCAAACTTGACAAATATTTCTGTAAATCAATATGCCATGTTTATATTGATTTACATGCTTACACAGCGTATTGCTATCAAGTGGAACAGTTGTAACTGTGGTCTTAATTCCATCCAATTCTTGTTATCTGCTCATTGACTGCTGCATCTCTTGGTCAGATAATTAATTGGGGACTTTTTCTACAACAGAAAGCAAAAATAAATATCATAGAAGACATGAAGCTTTTTCTATCTTTACTCAAAAGATTCGCAAGAGCCATATTCAGTTTCCCTTTCAAAGAAAAGGGAAACTGTATTATAGGATTTTTAATCAGGAAACTTTTTACACATGCGCCACCATGTCCGTCATGTTCTGGCAGGTAAAAAAAAACTCTTCAAGGAGGCAGCTTAAACCAGGCTATGATCCACTTGAAACACAAAGAACATCACATCGTCTCTTTTATTGCAGGCTCTCAGAGAATGACTCTGATCCGCCTTTTGCCTCTCGTCAGTGCAGTTATTGAAAATCACCTTCAATTTACTCCAAACATCGAGACTGCAAGGGAGCAAGTCACCGTGGTCTGTTTGATCCAATCCTTCCTTTAGATGGGATGTAGGAAGTCAGGTCTGATGGAATCAGAATTACTGAGCAAGAAACTACAAAAGCTTCTGATTATCAGGCTATATTTTAAAAAATGCTTCACGACTGGGAATGTGTGTACACACCTACGCATGCTGTGCATCCAGTGTGGCTCGATTGTAGAAACACTGACATAGAGAGAGGGAGAGACTATATTTTGCCCAAATCTCATACCAGATTATGTTTAAAAGGCTCTGATGTTTTTCATATACAGCTTGAATGACTTCTCTGTACTTTCTGCAGTGGGCGTGATAAATCTAATATCACTGACAGTAACTGTGTCAGATCGTAATGCATCTGTCTGGGTATTAAGGTAACCCGCCCGTTTTGTTATTCTGCACATAAAATCACATTGCATGCTTTTGAAATTGCTTGTATGGGATGGTGCTTCTTCATTTTCAGTCTGACACCTCCTTTGTTGCTGCCTTCAAAGCTATACAGCCAGCAAATAGACTGAGAATCATCTTTGTTTGTATTACAGTTTTGTCCCAAAAAGAGATTTTTTTTCCCTGACCTACAGTAGCACTCTTACTAAAACTTCTATGTATTCTTGTGGCACTGTAACCGATTCGGCAACAAAGAAGAAAGAAGGAATAGAAAAGCCCTGCTGCGGGCTTGTGCAGAGCTTCAATCAAAATCCTGGAAGCTAGTTGACATGTAGGCCATGAAGGTCCCCGCAAAGTTATTGAACTTGTTTCTCTGGGCTTTTTTTTTCTCCTACCAGCAGCTTTTTATATTACCTGGCAAAGCTTATCCTTTTTCAGTCCTTTCTCAGTCCGAAGCTGGAGCCTGCAGTTTGAAAGGCTCACTGTCCCTAGATTAGGTTCTGCTGGTGTGTATGATCAGTGAACCAGAACCGGCTTGCGGTCGGAGCAGCATGGTGGGGTTGCAGCTACATCCCGCCAAGTGACTGGATGGTGATAAGTTCATTGTTGTGCCTCCTGCGTGCCCTAGATAAGCCCCAGCACGTTGGGAGTTCGCTGCCGCAGCCACAACAACAGCTGCAGCAGCCGCATCATAAGCCGTTTACGGCTGGTCAGACCGCAGCGTTCTGACAGACTGTCATTCCCACCTCTCAGGGTGTTTAGTACTAATTTAGCAGCCTGATTATAGAGGCGTACAAGTTTGCCACGTTGGAAACACACGCTGCTTGGATTCTCAAAAGACAATGAATCCGCACTGTATTTATACACCAATTACACACCCTACCAACAGCTTTTTACAAGAAGAAAAGCAGCAGTTAGAATCCTGGAGTGGATCTGAAAACCACCAAAGGGGAGAGAAATGCTGCCTTCTCTTAAGCAAGGCACTTAACAGGGTACTCCAGCAACTGCAGTTGTCATGGTAAGTCTTTGTCAGCCTTTAAAAATGCTGCAAAATGTGATTGCTGGGTAGTCTTATGAACATGTTGACATCACTTACCAAGCCAAATGTTGAAGACTGTAAATGTTTGGATGAGGAGATTTTGAACGTTTAAAGCACCATGGAGTGAAATCTTTCATGTGTTTGTCTGTGTGTGTTTTTAAAGCAGTATATTTAAGTTTTTTTAAAGTACTCAGTCTGTCATTTGTTTTGAACAATTGACTTGTATATGTTGTATATTGTATAAAATACAATGTGTCATTATGAAATTAAAAAGTCCCCAAAATGTCTCAAAAATATCCAACAAATCATCACATCCAAAGAATGAAAATTGGGTCAAAGTTGGCATTTATGTATGAAAGATAACCTTAATTAATAATAGATTGGTCCCCTGATGATGCATTTCCACTGATGTTGAAGTTTCAGTGAGAAACACATAAATAAGACTAATGGTAGTGAATACTTGGGTGAAACATTAGGCAAATTCCCAGCCAGCCTGACTGATGATTAGGGTAGGTCGACCACCTTTTCTAATGTATCTGCTATCACCCCAGCATCTGATCACAATGCGAGACGAAAACCTCAACAAGCAATCTAGCACATTTGATAACACTTGGATCACAGTGCATTCTGCATGCATGTTTTCAACTTCCATTAACATACATTTACATACACTTTGCATGTAATTGACAGATCTGCTTGAGGCCTGCAAGTCAGGACACCTCAGCCTTGGCTGCACTGAATTGGACCAACTTGTTTTTTCAGGAGATTTTCAGTACTTGGAACAGTTTATCACTTGGAAGTAGTTTAACCTCAGCCTTACCTGCATAGTGATAAAAAGTTCTCGGTTAAAAAGGATCAAACTTTCATCGGGAATGCAATATTAATCCAATCCATATGTGTTAAAGCCTGCACTTCTTTTTTATTGGTATTAGGAATGTCGGGCCTTTAGTTTTGAGCATACAGCCTCAGACACACTCAGAAGCTTACATTGTTATTCGATCTATACAACATTGATGTTTCGTCGAAAGCCACCCTTCCAGTGGATGGCCCTGCCTAACTTCAGTGAGGGGGCTCAACTGACTCCAGAGTCACGGATTATACAAATCACAATGCTTTTTGTATCTCTTTGCTTTTCACTGAAGTGGGATAACGCATGGTGGAGAGAATGAAGCTACTTGGATAGAACAATGCAGCAGTACAAGGGTTAGAGATTCTATTCTCTCTCTGTGGATAGAGAATAGTATTATCTTTTCCAGGGTCAGATATCTACCTTGCACTGCATACGAATAAATAAAACATGCACCATGCATCATCTATACTGAGTTTTGTGAAACCTCAGCACTTTTGAGCGAATATCTAACAAGAGGTGTAAAGGAGGACTTGAGGATAATTCAATACTTTTAAAGTTTTCGTTTAACTGACAACAAATGTTTAATCAATAAATTTAATTGGACAGTACATCAGTTTTACTGTTTTTTTTAATTATTTTGCCACTTTTGGTATCTATGTTGTACAGCTGTGGTTTCAAAGGTTTAACACTCTCTTCCAGATTATGTTGTGTCCTCTAACCTTAGAAGGTGCAGCACATTTTCCTGGGGAGTGCCTTTCTGCTTTGCATTATTGCTATGAGTATTGGCATTAACCTGAATTTCTATGCTTCCGTGTGTTTCTTTTGAATGGTTATTTTAAGATTGAAAAATGGGCCCAGTTAACTGAACTTTGTCAGTGACGTTTCTGCAGAGCATTAGAAAGCAGTTTTTACAAAAAGTGTTTAACATAATTACTTTAAAATAAAAGTGACAATTTGGTTGACAAAGTAGTAACCAGATGTTTACTGACAATGTGGAAAAAAGCCTCATTCCATGTAATGTAGTGCTCGGTTAACATTTCACCATCCATCCACCCTCTACACTGCATGCTGTGTGGCACAAATGCAAAAACAGAACAGTGCTAATGCTGCTGATGGGAGCGGGCAGAGACACGCACACTGGGGAATTTATTACCCACTTCAAGCATGAAGAGGGAGTGGGCTGCAGGTTTTACCAGCAGGAGAACCTTGTTCACATTCAGACTGTGATCGGTCTGGCCTTCAGAATTACGTCACGAGCTCCCTCGGTGGATTGAAACTCCGCCGTCTGCTCCTTGCGATCTAAATATAACCAGACGCTGGCGTAAATTCCCGACCATCTCACACTTCTGTTTAATCAGTTTTCTGTTTGACGTTTATTCAGCTGTGTGAAAACCCCAGGGGAACCCTCCCGAGGGATTAATAAAGTTTTATTTAATCTAATTTAATCTCATAACTTTAATCTCAGTCAAACTGATTTACTCTCAAACAAATATTACACTGAAAATAGTCAAACAATAACATTTTTAGCTCATCTAAGTGACTTATATATCATGTTTAACCTGAGTAGCGAAAGACCGCTGGGGTTTGAAAACGATGTGCCGGGAGTTTGCTGTTCTTGCCGGCTCAGATATTTGAGGTTTACACAGCTACATTCTTGCCTGAAAATATGCTAAAAGTTTATTTTGCGGCCCAGAAAGAGTAATAAGAGTAATATTAAAACTAAGTAGCTGCCACCATTGTTGGAAACAGGAATTGGCTGGGCCGGGCTATGAATTCTGGGATATGGTTTTTCATTTTTGTTGTCCGGGTGGAAAATCAGGAGAAATTCGGGACAATGGTGGCTCCGGGACATTTTCGGGAGGGTCACTGAAATTCGGGATTCTACGGAAAAATTGGGAGGGATGGCATGTATGGGTATGTAATGATGTGCTAAGTGATTGCTAGCGACACAGCTATGTTAGCATAACATAAACACAGTGAAGCTGGAGGATGAGCGTTAACTTTGTTCCACTCGATAAAAGTTAACATGAGGGTTCCTGATGGTTAGGGACAAATGCAATCGCATGGCAGGATGCTGTAAACGGACCAAACCTCAGTCAGGAGAACAACTGAGATAATCCATCCATAATACGAAGTTAGTCATTAATATACTGCAACAACATGGGAATAGAGTGGCTGTGAGAGAATTCAACATTAATGAATCAATGGTACAGAAGTGGAGGAAGCAAGAAGAATGAGTTTAATAAAGTTTAATTTATCTGACTGTTTTGTTTCGCTTAATGTGCCTTATAACCCGTGCGCCTTATGGTCCGAAAAGCACGTATATATCCATCCATTTTCTTCTGCTTATCCTTATCAGGGTCAAGGGGCGGCTGGTGCCTATCCCAACTACCTTAGGTGGAGAGGCAGGGTACACCCTGGACAGGTCCCCAGTCTGACACAGAGCTAACACAAAGAGGCCAACAACCATTCACACTCACATTCACACCTTTGGGTAATTCCGAATCATTAATGAACCTAATCCCACTAACTGCATGTCTTTGGACTATGGGAGGAAGCCTGAGTACCCTGAAAGAACCTGATTTCATATGATTTGAAAACACAGATTTTGTGTGTCATCACTGGCAAGGACACTGTTAATATGAATTTTGCAGTTATTTAATGCATTTATGGGGAAAATATTGTCAGCTCCCAAGATTATTGACCATCAGCATAAAGTTATTCAGAGTACACAAATTCTGAAATTCAAAAATTACCTTTCTATTATGGTGCTCTTACAATTCAGGATGGTAATAGATTTAAAAGAAAATAAGTAATTTTATACACTAAGTTACTTGTTATTCACAGAACTGGCTAGCATGTCAAAACACTATAGTGTTATCTTTGTTTCTGGATATCTGCTGTTGTTTCAGTGGCAAAGGGCGAGGAACTGTCAGCCTTTACACATGAACAAAACACTGTTTTTGGAACTTTAGGATCCATTGCTTTTTTTATTTTGGCTTGAAAACACAACCTCTGATTCTTTTTTCTTTTTTTTTTTTAATTCTCCTCTCTTGTGGTTGGCCAAATGTATGAAAATGTAGTGTTAATTTGCTAAAGTGCTCTTTTAATGAGCGTGGGAGTTGCTTAATCTTAATTGATTATTGGTGGAGATGCATCGCAATCTGTCTGGTTCTTCTAAACGAGCTGTCATTCACACTGTACTGTATGTTTACTTTGGTCTAATTAATCTGCATGGCCAAAAATTGTCTTTAAAAGTTAAAAGAAAGTACACACCAAGCAGCTAATTTACTGGATCAAGATCACAAAATTATGGAAATTCATATTAATTACTTCAAAGTTAGTACAGAAGCAAATAGCAGCATAAACAACATTGTAAATCATCACACGGGTTATAAGTAACTACACAAACTCTCAATCACAACATCCTTGACAGTTTCTGTTTTTCCTTCATTTTCACATTACTTATATCAAAACAGTTTATTTTTCATGCCAAGAGAAATGCAGCATTATGAAAGCATGATGTTGGAGATGAAAAGAGAAAGAAGCACCTGCAGACCTTTGCACGTCATGCACATTTCTCAGATTAGTGGCTCCATAGTGTAGTGGTTTACACATTTGCCTAACAAGTGACTGTCCCTCATTCGATCCCGGAAAGAAACACAAATCCCACTGGGGTTGTGTCAGAAAGGGCATCTGGCATAAAAATCTGCCAAATCAAACATGCAGAGCTACCTGCTGGCTTCATTCTGCTCGAGCAGCCAACTGTAACTGTGCTTTCACACTGTAATTCTCAATATTTGACATAGAAGGGTATAGTAAAAATGATCTACAACACTGTTTTTGCTCCAAACTGTTGAGTTTTATGGGAGTGTAAGTTTAACAAGCAGACATGAGAGTAAAAAGAAACGTGTTCTGCAACTTTCTATATCAGACCTTTCTACAGCTGGAAAAAAAGGAAGAAAGCTTTGAGTCTCTTCCCAGCCTGTGGTTAAGTTGTTGTGATGCTTTTCTCTCCAGGTTTTAGCTGCTTCTGCCTGTGACCCAGACACCTTTGCAACGCAAGCCTTTTCACACTATGATTCTGCACCGACACAACACAGTGATAGTAATACAGTTCAATTAATGCTGAAAACCTGTGCAGGTCTACTTTGTTTTCACACAAATATTTCAGGAACTTAAAAGATAAAGAACTGAACCTGTAAGAAGATTTAAGCACAAATTTTTTTTTTCAAGCAGAGTCGTCTAATTAGAAAAGTAAATAGTTCTAAGAAACACCTGGCACTTTCAGATTTAGGTGGTAAAGCAGGTTGCCCACTCTTCTTAGTGGTTTAATTTCCACTTTATTTTAAAGTGATTCGGGAAATGTTGTACCGTATTTCCCAGACTACAAAGCGCACCTGAATATTAGCCGCACAAGCTAAAATCAGGGGAAAATCCTGTTTTGTACATACATTAGCCGCACCTGACTAAAAGCCGCAGGTGTTTCAATGTTGACTTATCATATGCAAGCGAATATGCACAAAGGGAATTGTCAGGAAAGAGATGGCTGTTCTCCAGTGTCGGATACGAACAGGCTCAGGGTGGCTTCGTCATCCACTCTCAGCTCCTTTCCTTCGTTGTCACTTTCAAAACCAAAGAAATCCTCATTGTCAGTGTCAGAGTCGAACACCCTCTGAAGGGCCGTGGCGGTGTCCTCCTCTCCATCATGCAGCAGTCCAGCCCTTTGAAATCCGTTGGTGATCGTGGATGTTTTCACACTTTTCCACGCTGTCAGAATCCACCGGTGGAGTTGAGCATAACTTGGTTTTCGCAAGTTTATCGCCGCACATCATCCACGCCTCCCGCTAAACGCGTAGCGCTACTTTGAAGTTTGTTTTTCGCGCTACTTGTACAGCACTATGTTGCCTGGCGGACGGACACGTGACCAACATACCACTCTTGAACCCCGATACTGTGTGTCTGATCACATGCCCTTCCGCCAGGCAACGTAGTGCCGTACAACAGTGGAACAAACAAAACAAATCGTCTTACGATATGACAAAAATCATGGACAATCCATAGAAAAGCCGCACCTGACTAAAAGCCGCAGGGTTCAAAGCTGGTGCAAAAAGTAGCGGCTTATAGCCCGACAATTACGGTAATCAAAGCTATACATATGTTTCTAATAGCATTTGGACATTCAGTTGTGAACATTAATATTATTATTAGCAGCTGCTAGCTGTCTTTATGTTGTTTTTATCTGTGTAAAAACAATAATGGTCACATAAGGAGGATTATATAGATTAGCTAGCTAACAGCTTAAGTTCAGTCACTTTTAACCAGCTGCCCAAGACCCTGTCCTGTGCTCAGTCGTATCCTGGTACAGATTCTAGCTGTGCGACAGCTGGAAAAGGATTTGGAGGCTGAAAAAACTTGAAAAAAACAAAACAAAGTCTGGAGTGTTTTTGTTCTTTTTATTATGCATACTCCTTTATTCAGTACCTTTGAACACCGTGTTAAAGTGTTCAAGGTGACTTGAGTAACAGGCTCACTTCACCTGTTTTCTTTTAGCCATTAAGCTTTTTTTCTTCTTAAGTGGGACTGCAGGGCACTTGTAGTTGGACCTGACAAAAACTGGACAGACAAACTGGTGGAGTAAGCCCCTGGAAAATAAATGTCCTTTAACAAGTGGACTGGTATAGAATACAGAATTCAGAAGAAGATCTGTATTCACTCTGTTTTGAATAAAAGACTTGGACTTTACTGAAATGCACTTGAAACAACTGGCTACTGGCTCTAAAAACAATACCACATCTGCATGACAATGAAGCTCGTGAAATATGACCAACATATGAAAGCTGATTGTGCCAGGATGTGACTAAAATGGGGATTAAAATCTTTTCCTCCATCAACATGTACTTCTTTCACATGGAGATTAAGTTGTTTTCCATATCCATGGCTCTGCAGAACAACAAATGGGTTAACCAATGAGACATAAAAATTGTAATTGCTATTCGTCGCAGAATAGCAAATGGCTTTGGTGTTTGTTTGGTTCATTGCACAGTGCGTGCCTTCTTTGCGAGAGCTGATGTGCATGTTGAATTAAGTCAACATCCAAATGAGACTGCCGTACAGAGAGTGGCGGTCCGTGTGTGAATGACTGCTTTGTTAAATTCCTTCTATATGAAAGCAGCGATTGGTTTTGTGCTACAGGTTGACGGTGGGGTTCTTTGTTTTTAGGATATGAGAGCATGTTTTTTATTCGAATCTTCATTTTTGGTTGAATAATGTAGTTGAAGGTTTTTTCTAAAATCTGCGGGTGCTGGGAAAAAGGTGTTTTACTTTGTTGTGGTGGTGCCTTAGAGATTTGTGTTTAGTCCAGTTCAACAGAAACTGAATTGTGAATGTTTTCTATTTCTGTGGGAAAACAAATATGTTGACTGGGTTTAGCTGTGAGAGGGATTTAACGCAGATCCCAGTCAGAGTGGGCGTGGCTGAGTGAATATGGGTGATGTAGCACAGAGTGGTGCAGAAATACAGAGCGAGAGACTTACAGAGATTTGTTGATCTCCCTCAGATGCAATTTTAGACACTAAAAGGAAGATTTACAGAGTGAAAGGACTAAGCTGGACTACATTCAGCCACACTCTTTGATTCCAGCTGCAATCTACTCATCAATCCATGAAACATTGGCTTTCTATTAAATTGCCATTACACATCATAGAAATTAGGATGAGACCAGTTTTTTGCCCATATAGAACAATATCACAATATTGTGGCACAAAAAAAACAGGCTGAAGTCAGCCTGATGAGGCTTTGGTGTATCTGTTTATTGAGTCTCAGATGTCTAAATGCTGTTAATTCACAATCATTCCAAAATCTAGTGACTGTGTTCTAATGTTTGCTCTGAAACTTTTGTATATCTTGTCACTGGCAGGACCAATCAGTAGTTTAAAAGGCTAAAGCTGAGAATGAAACTAATACAATCTAAACTCAAATGGTAAAACCTAAACTCAAGCCAGCAGAACTGAGGAACCTGACTTAAAGTAATCTAAAAAACTAATAGAAAATAGAAAACTATAATAGCACATATAAATAGAATATTATTTGAATAGATTTGTTGTCAACATCAAGATGAACTGCTGAACACACATTACAGCAGCCATAGTTATCTAATTCAGAACTTTTAATGAAATATCCTGCTGCTCTACTCTCCAGATGTGAAAACATGGTATCTGTGTGCTCAAACAGCTCGGCTGGCCTTAACAGCCACCATAGTATTAAAGCAAATGGTGCCAAACAGAAAGCAGGTCATTGCGATCCATGAGACTCCTTCAGTTGGCCTTTTCCACCTCATGAAACACATGGTTGATTGCACAGCAGGCAGTTCCAGATTATAGGTAGGTTTATTCATTCCAAATCCCTTCTTTTTTTTGCGAGTCTAAAATGATTCATTTTCTCTGCAGGAAGTACACAAATATATAAATATATATTTTTTGCAGTCATTTTTAAGATAAATGGTGTGTTAATGAAAATCACAAGAATGTGGTAAAAACAAGCATTTTCTCCTCAGGAAAAGCACAGGAATAATTAACTAAATGAATGATGGCTGACTTTTACTTTGTCATTTCAGTTTCTTGGTAATTCATGCTGGCTGTGTTCTCATTGCTTCTTGGAAAGTATCTTGAATCAAGAGAAAGTTAATGTGTTTTTTACCGTGTGAAGGAGGCATATTGCATCTTCTACCTAAACATTAGGGAGACTTGTAATTCTTATTGTCTTTAATGTAAGTCTCCTCGAAGCCATCTACCTGCACAAATCAGTGGATTCTGGATCTTTGCAGTGGTACGCAGTAAATTATTCCCGTTTGGCTTAAAAGAACCGAACAAAGCTGCAAATGCAGAGTTAGCATTACCAGCTTTGTTTTGATTGCCTCCACATACAGAGATGCATTACGCCTTAACACCTTTCATTTAAACAGCTTAGCAACCTGTCGAAAGTGGTTTTGAAGCTCCCAGTCTTGGCAACAATACGATCCATCTGCTCTGCCTCACTTTTAATGGGATTCATCTGTGTGATCACATTCGCAGAAACTCTGCAGGGTGTGTGACTTTCCACGAGTGGAATTTCTAATCACAGCCAAGTGGGGTCAGTCTTGTTGAATCTCATCAAACTGATC
Organism: Rhamphochromis longiceps; assembly: GCF_057381845.1. NCBI lineage: Eukaryota > Metazoa > Chordata > Actinopteri > Cichliformes > Cichlidae > Rhamphochromis > Rhamphochromis longiceps. Next base: position 34,232,896 of record NC_140574.1, read on the forward strand.
GCTCCATGTATTTTACAGCAGCTGCTGGCAGAACCTCCTGTGATCTCAACTCACCTTGAAGTCGACCATTCCCCCTGTCCTCTATGCTCCGTGTCCCATACATAATCATCCAACATGAAATTTTAAAAGAGGAACTTCTCAAGCTACCGCAAATTACCATTTGCCGGCTGTCTTGGTTAATATGTCGAGTCCCGTGTTAGGTAGCTAGTTAGGAAACAGAGCGACTTTGATTGATTGCGCGGTTTCCTATTCTCATTCATGTAGAAAATTGGCAAGGCAGAACGACACCTTAAAACGAGACCAGAAGCGTTCCCTGAGGACAGTGGAGAGTTTATGTCTGAATGACTTTTCCAGCTTTTGTAGTGCTCATACCTTTTGTTTTTACGTTTCTTTTCAGAGGTTCTAAGATGTTGAAACAAAAGCTGAACGATGGGGCGGCGTCACTGTTAGGCACGTATAATGAGAGGCTCCTGTTTAGTTTCAAACATTTTTTGTTGTTTTGCCCACTAAAGCCTGTTATTTATTAACCTTTTCGATTCTTTTTTCACCACTAACATCAAGGTTTTGCTCTTTTGCTCGTGCTGTTTACTTTTTCAGCGTCATCGTGCAGCGAATCTGCCACAGAAGTTGTTTTCACATGTTCTTGGATTGCTTTATATTGGCAGTCCCTGCTTTGCTGATTGTGTTGTGGGTGACTGTGTGGTTGGTGGTAGGGATGTCTTTGATAAGGATTCAAGAATTATTTGGACTGCTGCTTATTCATGCCTGTCTGGATCACAGTTTGGGAACTCGTGTGTGTGGAGGGGCTGCAGGGTTGGCGCAGCGGTGGCAGGTTCATACCCTGAAGTTTGAATTTAGATTAGACCTCCTATCAAAAACCGAGCTCTTTATCTTACTCGTTTTTCTTTCCCATCCAACCTCTACTCCACCATTCTCGCTCTACTCTTCCCATTATGCCAGCTTCGATTCTAATGCTTCCCCCGTCCTCCCCGTCCCTCTTTACTACCTCCCCTTCCCTCGCTGTGAGAAGAAGTAAGAGAGGGCAGCTTTCCCTGACACCGCATGAGGATGTGAGCAGAATAGCTTCAGCAATCACCAGCTCTTACCACCACACACTCACGCCTCACTCTGTTGCTGTTAAATCCCAGTACAAGCGCACAGCTTCGCAGCCATATGGTCCTCCTCCTCCCTTCTCCCATATCCCACTGGGGAAACAGGCCTCAGAAAACAGCAGTCCTCTCAGACTGCTGTTCAGCTCCTGATCTCCCCTAAAGAGATCTTTTCGCCTGTCTCATTAGTTTTGAATGCTTTTAATAATAAATAATAATAATGGATTGCATTTATAAAGCGCATTACAATTCCAATATTCATTCACACACTGGTGGAGGCAGCTACAGTTGTAGCCACAGCTGCCCTGGGGCAGACTGACAGAAGCGAGGCTGCCATATCGCACCATCGGCCCCTCTGGCCAACACCAGTAGGCGGTAGGTGAAGTGTCTTGCCCAAGGACACAACGACAGAGACTGTCCGAACTGGGGCTCGAACCGGCAACCTTGCGGTTACAAGACAAACTGCCAACTCTTTGAGCCACGATCACCCTATAATGCGTTTGTCGATATCGTCACATTACTCTCTCAGCTGCTTGGCCACAGTAAAAAAATGGAAAGCGACTTTACAGTGTTCGTCTTTTGTGATTACTCTCACTATGTGCTGTATACTGCTTTAATAAGACACCACCTGCATGCCAACAAAAAATCATTCTCCCTCCTTTAGAAATATAAAGCACCCATTAGCTCTAACCCTGATGCTTTGTAGATTCCTTGTATATCCTTGAATTGCATTCCGGTGGGCATTTATCAACTAATCAGAAATTACAAATTGAAACAGAAGAGAAAGCACCATAGAGTGCGTGAGTATCCTAGATAGCAGGACTTGGCATAATCAGGCGTTTGCTTCTCTAAGCCGTTTTATGTTCTTTTGAAACCCAAAGCTCAAAGCAAAAATTTATGCATCCTCTTAGCAAGTATTGTGGGACACGTTCCTTCTTTTTCTATGATGGCAGGTTTACTTAAAGCTAATTCTACATGCATTCTACTGGCATCCTTGTGCTGTGAACAGTCTTTAGAGCTGTAACGATGAAAAGTAGAGCATTAATGATCCATTACACAAAGCCTGCTCACATGCAGCTTAATAGTAGCTACCATGAGATGCTGGTCCAGAGAGAGAGTTTATCTACTTATATATTTTAGGAAAATCGTATTTCAAATGTATAACAAACTGATTTTTTCCAAGTGTCATAAAAAAACTAAATAGGCATAAACACAAATTCAAGTTCTAAATATCTTATAGTTTCACAGCAAGAATCAGCTGTCTCTTAAGCCAGTTATTCCTCCCGTCCCACTGCAGGTACCAGCAGTACCTCAGAGTAGGTGGATTCGAATGAGGCTGTGGTTGAATTAGTCATATAGCTTGGAGCAGATTACCAGAGCAGGGCAACGACTACCGTTGCTAGCTGTAGTCCATGACTGTGGAGTTGGAGTCTGTCTGATGAGAGGCTGTATGGGATTGAATGGCATCTCAAATGCTCATCAACTGAGCTGAATACACTTGGGCTAGCTGGTTAGCAGCTAATAGAATTCCAAATGAACAACTACCAAATTGACTGTGTATGGAAGATGTTAAAAAAGTAATGCTCAAATAAATCCCTAACTACTTTGGCTGCCATTAATATACTCAGGTGGTGTCCCAAAGGAAATTCTCTGTAGGAACTTTGGAATAATAACAGACATTGTAATCAACCATTAAAGTCAGGAGCATTGTTTGTCCACCACTTGAGCCTAAATGTTGTGACTTCTTAAAGCTTTCTAGATCAAACGTTCGCCAGACCAACAAAAACATCCCAGCATGTCCTGGGAAAATTGTTATTTTTTTTATTTTTTTTTTTCACAGTAATGACTTAGCATAAGATAAAACACAGTGAGACATATAAATCACTGCATGTATCTCTCCTCTGTGTTGGCTGAGATTGAGATCATGCTGAAAGACCTGAAAGATCTTTTAATCAACATCAGTCAGAAATAACTCCTGCAGGGTGAAACCATCCATCCATTTACTTAACCACTTATTCAGTTCAGGGCTGGAACCTAAGCTATCTGTCATAGGGCAAGAGGCAGGGTAGGCAGGCTGCAAGTAAAATACAGGTCACGTAAAAACACATCAAATAATATTTTTCACTGTTATGTGCTCAGACCACACCATGCAGGCTTCACATGGCTATACTACTGATACTGATACAAAATTTGATCTAGACATACTTAACGTATTAACTTCTTTCTTTGATAAGTTACAGCAAACATGAACAACGTACAGCAGAACATAGTTTTTCTGTGGCTGAACCACATTCATGTGATGTGTGCAGTCTTGTAAGCTAGCTAGCAGCTTGGTACGAGCATGAGAAAGAATCTGCATGCGAGTGTAGATGATCTTTCTGTGCATCTTCCAGAGGACTCACTGTGCTGCATGTTTATTTTTTTATGATTAGTTTTCTGCCTGACGACAGACAGGAAAGTGTGAAGACTTGCAACGAATGGCTGTGGGTCAGACTCAAACCTGGGCCGCTACTCTCCAGCTATAGAGTAGCGCTCCTACTTTAGCTCCATACTGTTTGTTTTTAAGACTTGCCAAAAGTGGGAGTGGGTTGCTTGGGTTGCAATTCTTCTCCTTTTGAACATTATGTGCTTTAGCAAATGAGGATGCAATACATGAAAACAAAGGGACCTCTAGTGGCTCTTAGATGAAGCGCTTAAGGTGTGTGCACTCCTTTAGGTGGCACCCCGGAACTGGAAAGTTGGGTGTTTGTTTCTTGTAATAAGTACACTGAGATTAGTAATTTGCAGATGTCAGTGGTATGGCAAAACAATAAAATTTCAGTTTTCCTGTTCAACGTTCCTTTAATATTATTAAACCACCTTTTGAAACTAATGAAAATGTAATAATAATAAACTATCAAAGTGTTTCCTGGAGGCCTTTTGGACAGTCAGCACCAATTGATCCCAGACACTGTGCTGTTTGCTTTGCAAAAATCAAAGCATTCTGGCTTAAAATCGTTAACTAGTTTAACTATGCCCTCTGCTTGCTGGTTTTACAGTCCTGATTGCTGTACTTTATGTCTGAAAGGAAAGAGAAGCACAGTGTACTGCAGTTCTAACACGTTTTGCTCAGATCTACAGATCAATGTACAATGTTTAAATAGCCTGTCTGAAATTAATGAATGGTGATTAATCCTTAATGAATGTTTCAAGAGCAGGGAGAGTGTATTTATTTTAGGTTTTCCAGAACTCACTTTTGAAGAAAAACATCTACTATCATGTTTTATATTTTAGATGTGAAAACATAACAGGCATACTGATTTATATTAGTGCTGTCAAGAGATTAAAAAAAATAGAGATTAATTAATTATGATTTTTAATTAATTGATCTAATTAATCTCTTTTTTAATCTCACCTAAAAATAGCTGAGGAAAGCCCTCAACTTATTGTGGCAGACCAAAAGACTGATATAACAAAGAAAGTGACTTTATAAAGTCATTTATTGTTTAACAAACGTTAAACAGATGCAACCATTTACATACTGTTGTATTCTTTTGTAAAATAAGTGGAAAAATAAATACAAATAAAATCAAATAAATTAAGTGCTGCAAGTTAGCACATCAGAGTTGGTCTTTTCTGAGCAATACAGCACTGAAATTCCTCTGCTTCAGATAATGAAAAATAAAACTGACATTGCAGTGCTGCAAGTTAGCACATCAAAGTATTCTTCCATCACAAAAAAAAGTGCTGAACATCAAGCAATCTATTCTAGTAGGCTACAAATGACACAGCAGCTATGCTGACCACATGTGTCTCATTTCTTCTTCCTCAGCCAGTCGCTAAGACACACCAGCCTGGTAACATTTTCTGGAAGCAAGGCTGCCCTTTTCTTTTGCACTATGTGGCCTGCAAGGCTAAAGAGTCTCTCACAGGGTACAGAGGTAGCTGGGGAGGCCAGGTACTTTTGTGCTAGGACTGACAGCTTTTCATAGACTCCTGAGTGAGCATACCACCACTGCAGGGGACAGTCATCAATACTGATGCTGGGTTCTGCTCTGTAGCGCTGCAGCTCTCCAGACTCAATTCCATCTTCTGAGTCAGAGTCAGACCCCAGAAGGAGTTCGCTCCTCCTCTTCTTCTGAGCTGGTCCATCATCCTCTGTGGAGGGCTGGAGACTATCTGCTCTTCTGGGCTCTGCTGCCTGGAGCATATTCTCCAGAATGGTCCACACCTGAATGAATGAATGAATGAATGAATGAATGAATGATTGTGATTAAAACTAAGTGCTTTTTTTTTTTTTATTTAATCTTGTAAAGAACTTTGTGTTCCATATAATAAATAAAAGTTTGATTTGATAATGAATTGGACTCATTAGTCCAGCTTAACCTTATTGTCCTACCTGTTCCCTCTTTTCTCTTGGAAGACATTTCAAATCCTTAAACCGTGGATCCAATGCTGTGGCCACCTCGAACCATATCTCGTTGCCATTAGCTCGTCGTGCTGCCAGATCCTTCTGGAAGGCATTCTTGAACTTCACCACGTAGGCAGGATCATCATCAGTAATGTCCATGACACGGTACAGATGGCGAAAAGCAGGCAGCACTACAGAGCAAGAGACGTAGGCCTCACCACCCAGCAGCTCTGTCACATACCTGCAGAGGTGGAGAGGTTTGCTAAATAAACCTAGCTGGATTCATTTAAATCAAAGTGTAACTGATTTCCAATTTAATTGTCCTTAAAAGTTCCTTGTTATGTTCATTAATTTTGATTTTACACATGTAACAGTAGTTTATATAATTAAAATGGGAAGGTGTTTATTTGAACTTACTTGCATGGTTCAAGCAGGAGCTCCAGCCTCTGCAGTTTCGCCCACTCAGCTTCGGTTGGCAAGACCAACCTGTGGTTCTGTTGGTCCAACGTAGCCTGGACAGCCTCTCGGTTACATAGGAGGCGTGAGACCATTGCGAGAGTCGAGTTCCACCTGGTGGGTACATCCTGTATAAGTTGATCGCTCTTCTTTCCGAGTGCTACTTGTTGTTGGTTAAGTTCTGTGGTACTCGCAGGGCTTTGTTTAAAATGACCAACAATCTTGCGGCACTTTGCCAGTACACCGACAAAACCACTGCTATCGAGACATACCGTGATGGTCCTCTGGAGAATGTGAGCATTGCAGGCGATGTGCTCATATGGAAGTGCTCTCATAGCAGCCAGCATGTTTGCTGCGCTGTCTGTGCCAATGGTGGATATCTTGTTTTCAATACCCCAGTCATTTGCTACCTTGAGGAACTGTTCGGCGCATTTATCAGCAAAGTGCCTGGTTTCTGTTCTCATGACGGTCAGTGCAAATGAGTTGAGGTTCCACTCACTATCAATAAAGTGTCCAGTCACCCCAAAATAGCTGTGGTTGCCAGCTGAGGTCCAGTGATCTCCGGTTATAGCAACACAGTTGGGAGAATCCTCCGCCAAAATCTCAAGTTTGTTTTTCTTTTCGCCGTCGTACATTTTGCTGATTTTGGTCGTTACTGTAGTCCTGCACGGCGGCTTGTATGACGGGTCATTGGACGCAATTTGCAACACCTCTGTCAATCCTTCGTCCTCTACTATATTTATCGGCCTACAGTTCATCGCTATCCACTTGGCAATAACATTAGTCAGCCTGTCGGTCGCAGACTTGCTCATACGAGGGGTATTCTCTAGTTTTGTTTGGCGAAAAGCTTTGCTCTGGCTTGCTATATTGCTAACGTCTTCACTGCTAGCTGTTGCTGCACTCGCGGCTGGGTGCTTTGCGTTGAGGTGATAGGCCAAACTTGAGCTGCTTCGGTGGTAAGCAAACTCCTTCTTACACTCTAGGCAGACCACTTTACCTTTGTCAATGGTGCCGTCGGGGCGTTTATGAAATACAAATTTCCCGTTCATTGGGCCAACAACTCTCAGATGCGCCTCCATATCCACACTGTAAGCTAATCACCACTTCTCACCTTGACCTCACGACGTGACTCCACCCCCAACAAGTCAAGCACAAGGAGCCCAGCACATAAAAACGGATTTTATAACATAGCAACTCTCATACAAAATCAATGACGTCAAGAGATTAAAAATTAGATTAACGAGATTAAAAAACATAACGCGCTAAATAGCATTGTAATTAATTAATCGCAATTAACGCGATAATTTGACACCCCTAATTTATATATATTTTACTGAAAGTGAAAATGGCAAGAACATTCGGGAACTGTTTGAGCTTTATTATATAATCACGTAAAACCATTTAAGCCATTAAAAGCTGATGTGTTCTAAAAAAGTTCTAATAACTGCCATATATAATTCTCAGTATTAATTCAACATTAATAAACTCTTAGAAGGAAAAAGATAACAACATTTCTTACCGCAGACTAGTCTGTGCATTCAAAGCAGTGGACGGAAATGTTACGTGTGTGGGAGCTGCAGGTATTTCCCAGTCACTGAAATATATCATCTTTGACCCCCCCAATCTTTCCATCTCTGTTTTAATCTCAGTCAGCTCTCACTTAGTCTAATCTTAATTAGCTCAAAGCAAATAGAATTAGTTCAGTATAAATGGATTTGTTTTCTGACACGCTGTGTCCCTGTAGCCAGATTTATCAAACGGCCACCGGACCACCGGGGCCTCGGCTTCCGACCACTGCACAATCCACACGTCACCTAACCCTATGGCGAGTGGACGTCCCACAAGGAGACCGGCCCATGTGTCTGGTTGAGCTCAGCCAAGCATAATCCATCTCCCCTTTTAGAAGCCAGTATCAAGTGGCACAAAGAGGAACTGCAGGTTTCACCATGTCTTAATTGGCTTAATTTTTCTGTTTTGAAGGTTGCCTCTTCATTTTTTTAAGTAGACAGAGAAAGTGTAATAAAAATAAGAGAACAAAATAAAACAGTTCCAACTCCGTAAAGATTTAATAGAGTGTTCCAAAGTCTTTCATCTTGAGTTTTAACTCACTGAAACTTTTATTTTATTTCTTTTTTTCTTGGCAGTTGTAAGCAACCGCTATCACGCCCCCACACGTTTTTGGTACTTTCCCTTGATGGTGACATCCCTGTGTTGTTGAAGATTTTGTGCTTCGCTGTTGTCCAAAATGAAATCTTTTGTTGTCTCATTTGTTCAGAGTGTTTTTATGGATACTTTAATCATCGTGAGGAGACTAACTTTTGTTTTCTCTTTTTGACAGCCTCTGGTTTTTAAGTAACAGAAAAAAATACTCTATGATTCCCCACTTTGTCATATTCTATGTATTGTCAAGTACAATCTGAAATATGAGAGCTAAGTATTTTTTTTTATGCTTTGGCCTTTTTGCAGTGACAGTTTTTATGATCTATTTAAGTTTGGTTTCTATGGTTTCCATTCAGTCGATGCATTCAAACAGACATGCATCAAGGATAAAAGATTCATATGAACTATATCACCTGTATGTTGTACAGTCCAGATCAAAAGTTGAAGACCACTTGAAAAATGGCTGACTCCCATTTACTCTACTCGAAACCTTGTAAAAGAAAAAAATATGATTTTGTGTCATTTTTCAAGTGGTCTCAAACTTTTGATCGAGACTGTATAACTAACAGATGCAGGGCTCTCAAAACCCTGACGTCCCGGGGCTAGCGATTTTTCCAGTCGGGCTACCAAAATCTATCTCTGCCCTGCCCGTCAGGCTGTCATAGGAAGGAAAAATATATGTCAATGCTTTTGCATTCTTTCAGAAATGTAGCTGGGTAATTATGTCCTTGGCATCGGTGAGCCACTGTCAATATGTGACATATTGAAATCGCGTTTGAATTTGCGCTTGTTTTTTTGCTTTCACTTTGCAATCGCGCGAACTGTGTATAGAGAGCGACAGCACTGATCTGTGAGTGATGATAATTTGTGCACCAATTCCTCTGACATCGTCTTATTAATCGTTAGCTTACTACGCAAACATGACAAGTGAAATCTCCCGCAGCTTAAACATGTGAGAGGTTGATCGCGCAGAGAATCGCTGAGCTTATGTGAGTGCGTGTGTAAAAGCAGCAGGATGTATATTTTAGTTCTGCTGAGCCAAATAAGACAGGTCAGGGTGAAGAAGTGACAGCCAAAGAAAAGCTTACCACAAAACGGAAAAGTTATGACAAATCAGACTATAAGGCAAAAAGAAAGTGCAGCTTTATGGTTTCATGGACAAAAGAATTTCTGTGGCTGCAATATGACGAGCTAAATAACCAGGGCTGCACATAAGTGGTCCGCAGGTGCGCATTCACTGTCAAAATAAAAAACACGCACAAGATAAGAAGTTGCAACGCGTGTTGCATAAGATTTTCAGGACGAGGACAGACATTTGTTTAGAACTCTTAAAGATGTCGAAGAAGCTCCTTTAATTCAAATTCTTTTGTTTTCATTCAAATGCCATTGTTTTTTTTTTTTAATTCTGTTGCTTACATTCAAACTCTGTTCTGTACATTCTAATTCCGTTGTTTTCATTCAAATTCTATTCATTTCATTCTAATTCTGTTCTTTTCATTGAAATTCCGTTGTTTTCATTCAAATGCTTTTGTTTTCATTCTAATTCTACTCTTTTTATTCAAATTCTACTTTTTCTAGAATTCTGTTGCTTTCATTCAAACTCTGTTCTATACATTCTAATTCCATTGTTTTCATTCAAATTCTACTGTTTGTTCTCAAATTCCGTTGTTTTCATTCAAATTCTGTTGTTTTCATTCAAATTCTACTGTTTGTTCTCAAATTCTGTTGTTTTCATTCAAATTCCGTTGTTTTCATTCAAATGCTTTTGTTTTCATTCTAATTCTACTCTTTTTATTCAAATTCTACTTTTTCTAGAATTCTGTTGCTTTCATTCAAACTCTGGGGCCTGTTCTTCGTACCGCGCTAAGTGAGTTAGCTGGATGAGATTGTTGACGATTTCGCGTGATCCTGGATCGTTCGGTTCCCCGAAGCCCATCCGGGACTTGCTGTCATAGCAACAGAGCCGTAAGCGTAAACCTGCTGGGGAGCAGGTTTACTTTATGTAAACAGGATTAGATCGCGGCCACGCAGGTATGTCCGCGTCATTCATACGAAAGCAACAGCGATATTCCACCACTGTTTCACCATAAATAAATAACATCAATGTAACTAAAGATAATGCAGCACTTGATCCTGCAGCACTTGATCCTTTTATTGATTTCATACAGATACATACAGGTCATTCCCTAAAAAAGGGAAATGTACTATTAACATTCTATTACATGTATGTGATTATTACAGATTTAATTCATATTTCAGAGTAGTAATTGGAAATTACTTCGTGTAATCAAGATGGGAGACCACGGCTATAAAAGCGAAGGTGGATTTGGGAAGTCTGTCGCAGTCATATCCTGTCCGTATACGCGAGCAACCCATTGCGGAAGGTGCAAGATTGATAAGGAGAGTCCTCAGAATTCAGCGTATATTGCGGGACAGACAGGATCCTTTAGCTCAGCGCGACAGTGTGCTCATTGAGAGATATCGATTTTCCCGTGAGGGTATTATTCACTTAACCAACTTGTTGACGAGGGGGTGCAGGACCACCACCTGTCTTTTTTTTTGCTCTGCCCTTTTCTTGGTTGCTGTTATGAACAAACAAACAGAGTATTCCAGGGTCTCTTTTCAAGAGACGACAAGCAATATAAGTGATAAATATTACCATTCTGTAGAATATTCTTATATTTCACTTTTACTTGTTCCCATGTTCTAGTGGGTCCTGTTGTGGCTCTAATGTGAAAGGGGATATAATATAACATATTATAATATAATATAATGTAATATAATATTGGATAATATGGTGTGATATGATAATTCTACCCTACCGCCTACTGGTGTTGGCCAGAGGGGCCGATGGCGCAATATGGCAGCCTGGCTTCTGTCAGTCTGCCCCAGGGCAGCTGTGGCTACAACCGTAGCTGCCTCCACCAGTGTGTGAATGTGAGAGTGAATGAATAGTGGCATTGTAAAGCGCTTTGGGTGCCTTGAAAAGCGCTATATAAATCCACTCCATTATTATTGTTATTATTGAATTACTTACGAGTTTGATTTGTCAGCAACTTTCTGCCAGCCCTCTCTCCTTGCTTTTGCAGCCTTTGCAGTGTTCCCTTGCGTTTTAATTAAACTCTGAAACTCCTGAAATCCCTCACTCAAGAGTTCTTGCTCTGCTGCCGAAAAATACCGAGCGCGCTCCTTCGACATTTTCGCCGACCAATCAGAGGGTTGCCGATCAATGTTTCTACTATCGATGCGTAGCCCCTGTTGGGCCACCCAGTGATCTCACATTACTTCATCCAGCTATACTAATCGTCAACAACAGGTGTGTTCGGGGAACCGGAATAGCGAGCTCAGAGTTAGCGCGATGATTTGGTCTTGGATGTTTCATTTGATCTTGGATGTAGTAAGCGACGTACGAAGCACAGGGCCCTGTTCTATACATTCTAATTCCATTGTTTTCATTCAAATTCTACTGTTTATTCTCAAATTCCGTTGTTTTCATTCTAATTTCATTCAAATTCTGTTGTTTTCATTCTAATTCCGTTGTTTGTTTTCAAATTCCGTTGTTTTCATTCAAATTCTACTGTTTGTTTTCAAATTCCGTTGTTTTCATTCTAATTCCGTTGTTTGTTTTCAAATTCCGTTGTTTTCATTCAAATTCTACTGTTTCTTCTCAAATTCCGTTGTTTTCATTCTAATTCCGTTGTTTGTTTTCAAATTCTGTTGTTTTCATTCAAATTCTACTGTTTGTTTTCAAATTCCGTTGTTTTCATTCTAATTTCATTCAAATTCTGTTGTTTTCATTCAAATTCTACTGTTTGTTTTCAAATTCCGTTGTTTTCATTCTAATTTCGTTCAAATTCTGTTGTTTTCATTCAAATTCTACTGTTTGTTTTCAAATTCTGTTGTTTTCATTCAAATTCCGTGGTTTGTTTTCAAATTCTGTTGCTTTCATTCAAACTCTGGGGCCTGTTCTTCGTACCTCGCTAAGTAAGTTAGCTGGATTAGATTGTTGACGATTTCGCGTGATCCTGGATCGTTCGGTTCCCCGAAGCCCATCCGGGACTTGCTGTCATAGCAACAGAGCCGTAAGCGTAAACCTGCTGGGGAGCAGGTTCACTTTATGTAAACAGGATTAGATCGCGGCCACGCAGGTATGCCCGCGTCATTCATACGAAAGCAACAGCGATATTCCACCACTGTTTCACCATAAATAAATAACATCAATGTAACTAAAGACAATGCAGCACCTGATCCATTTATTGATTTCACACAGGTCATTTCCTAAAAAAGGGAAATGTACTATTAACATTCTATTACATGTATGTGATTATTACAGATTTAATTCATATTTCAGAGTAGCAATTGTAAATTACTTCGTGTAATCAAGATGAGAGACCACGGCTATAAAAGCGAAGGTGGATTTGGGAAGTCTGTCGCAGCCATGTCCTGTCCGTATACGCGAGCAGCCCATTGCGGAAGGTGCAAGATTGATAAGGAGAGTCCTCAGAATTCAGCGTATATTGCGGGACAGACAGGATCCTTTAGCTCAGCGCGACAGTGTGCTCATTGAGAGATATCGATTTTCCCGTGAGGGTATTATTCACTTAACCAACTTGTTGACGAGGGGGTGCAGGACCACCACCTGTCTTTTGTTGCTCTGCCCTTTTCTTGGTTGCTGTTATAAACAAACAGATTATTCCAGGGTCTCTTTCCAAGAGACTAAAAGCAATATAAGTGATAAATATTACCATTCTGTAGAATATTCTTATATTTCCCTTTTACCTGTTCCCATGTTCTAGTGGGTCCTGTCGTGGCTCTAATGTGACAGAGGATAAAATATAACATATTATAATATAACATAATGTAATATAATATTGGATAATATAGTGTAATATAATAAATCTACCCTACCGCCTACTGGTGTTGGCCAGAGGGGCCGATGGCGCGATATGGCAGCCTGGCTTCTGTCAGTCTGCCCCAGGGCAGCTGTGGCTACAACTGTAGCTGCCTCCACCAGTGTGTGAATGTGAGAGTGACTGAATAGTGGCATTGTACAGCGCTTTGGGTGCCTTGAAAAGCGCTATATAAATCCACTCCATTATTATTGTTATTATTAAATTACTTACGAGTTTAATTTGTCAGCAACTTCCTGCCAGCCCTCTACTCCTTCCTTTTGCTGCCTTTGCAGTGTTCCCTTGCGTTCTGATTAAACTCTGAAACTCCTGAAATCCCTCACTCAAGAGTTCTTGCTCTGCTGCCGAAAAATGCTGAGCCGAGCGCGCTCCGTCGACATTTTCGCCGACCAATCAGAGGGTTGCCGATCAATGTTTCTACTATCGATGCGTAGCCCCTTTTACGACACCCAGTGATGTCACATTACTGCGTCCAGCTGTACTAATCGTCAACAGCAGGTGTGTTCGGGGAACCGGATTAGCGCGCTCACGGTTAGCGCGATGGTTTGGTCTTGGATGTTTCATTTGATCTTGGATGTAGTAAGCGACGTACGAAGCACAGGGCCCTGTTCTATACATTCTAATTCCATTGTTTTCATTCAAATTCTACTGTTTGTTCTCAAATTCTGTTGTTTTCATTCAAATTCTACTGTTTGTTTTCAAATTCCGTTGTTTTCATTCTAATTTCGTTCAAATTCTGTTGTTTTCATGCAAATTCTTTGGTTTTTGATCAAATTCTGTTCTTTTAAGCAATTACTTTGGTGCTCCTCCACCTCCAAAGAAATGTCAGGAGTCCGAACCACAAAAGAAGCACGTGTTCTCGGAAAAGTGGTTGCAGGAGGTGAGCTGGCTTCAAACAAATGAACGCACAGAGATGTGGTGCAGAATGTGCATCTTTCCCAGAACAAACACCAATTGCAAATAACATACTAAAAATAAACCTGAAAAATCTGTTTAGAACTATGTTGCAAAGAGTGAACTATCACTGGCACAATTTAGCAGTCTTTGCAAACTTCAAAAAGCAAATGGCCTAGATCTTGGTTCCACTTGCCTCTTACCCCTGACTTCAGTGGAAATTTCAAATTCAGGATCTGACACAGACTGATTCATGTCCTACACAGTTCTTACAAGTTCATAGAAATTTCTGTTCAATTAGAACCAAGTATTTGAGTTGATGATTGTAATTTTTATACAATGTTATAATTTGTGTTTCAACAATTTTTTGATTAATGTTTTGTTTCCGTTACAGTATTATACTTTAATGTATAATATTGTAACGGAAACAAAACATCAATCAAAAAATTGCTCTCTTTTTTATTCAGGCTACTTAAATTTATTTTGGGCTACCAAAAACTGAAGAGTCCCTGCCCGAAGGGCTACCAGGGACTTTGAAATTTTGCGAGCCCTGAGGTGATATAATGCAAACCATCTCATTGTTATAAAACATATTCAGATAACTTTAAACCCACTAACGTTTTAAAACTTAAATGTATTATCATGTGAAAGCCGTCTTCTAACATTCTGGCGAGGCTAAAAAGCTCTGTTTACTTTGTAAAGTGGATACTTCAAGGCCTCCTCAGAAATCAGCCCGTCTTTGGTGCAGCTAGAGGACAGGCATGAAGGACAACCTCCATGTGTTCATACTGGAATAATGATCGGGAAATTAACGCTGTGTCTCTCCTTCAGACCCTTTCTCTGTCAGCTCGTGCTCTCTTTAGCAGTCGTTTATTACTGCTAAGTTTGGGGAATTCAGAATCAACAGCTCCAAAGTAATTTCTGCTTATCGCCGTGCCCTCTGGTGCCGAACTCTGCGATGATTGTTATCATGGTCTCAGTGGAACACAGTTTAGAGAGAGAGAATACACTTGTGGCATTGTGACCTTGGGGAGAGTCATCTGAGACACAAGCTGCATTTTTCAGTGAGATTTGGGATTTTGTTTTTAACCCTTTTTTAAATAGTGCTGTGGATGTGGGTGTTACACACACACACACACACACACACACACACACACACACACACACACACACACACAGACAGACAGACAGACAGACAGACAGACAGACAGATAGATAGATAGATAGATAGATGTGTGTGTACATATATTTCTCTTCTGTTTAAACACCCTCAAGTTCAAACCGTTGTAGAAAAATCCGGTATTATAAAATGAAACCAATTTCAGAGTCACACTGCTAGCAATCGAAGATTTATGTAAATTTGTACAGGAGACATAGCACAGAGGAGATTGGCTGACAATGGTCTACAGCCAATCAGGACGCAGAACACCATTCGCTGTAAAAGAAAAAAAAAAGAAAAAAAAAAGTATGCAAAATTTCAAAACACGAAATCCGCGAAATTGCGAGGCCGCGAGAGGTGAACCACATTATAGCGAGGGGCCACTGTATTTTGGTTTTGCCTTTTTTTATTGGATAGTAAGTAGAGATGGACAGGAAATCAGGGAGAAAGAGAGGGGAAGACACGCTTTCTCCCTGTCCTATCCCCCAGTCATGTCTGTCCCGTTTGTAGCAACTGAAAATAAAATAAATTCATAATTATAATAAAGGTCAATCAAATGGACCAATATGGCAAGGCCATGATGATCCATTTGGTAAAATAAATCCGCTTAGCATCTTTCTTGGCCTTAAGACAACAATTCTGATGGCTAAAGATCCAAACGGGACACAAAAAAAAAAAAAAAAAAGACACTCTGCAAAGGGTCGGACTCAAACCGGAGTTTATGGTTGCCTGCTCACACACTGAGGTAAACCGGTGCCCATGGCTATTATGTATATATGAATTGCTGCCATGAATGGACTGTGGTTGTTGTTTCTCACTGAGATTATTTTGTCTTTTTTCAAAAGGCAACCAAAATCCTAATCTCCATGCTTGTATGCATTGTCCATGCATGTACAGGATGATGGACTGTTGTTACATATTATTATTACATATTATTACTAGTATTACTACTTTTTCTCTGCTTTTAATTGCTTTTTCTTTTATCACAGTGATCCATTTGATTTGCCAATAGAGACGTAGCCCTTAGTGATGTTTCAGTTTTAACCCTATGAATTGGAGGTCCTTCTCTGTACCTCACCAAGGGCGCACAGACCAAAACGTTGTAACAGAACAAAAATAATGCTAAGCAGGACAGTGTGCGGAGGTTATATTATATATAGGTCCTTCATATTTGAAAGAAAAAGAAAATGTGGTCTTTGAGAACTGGGTCATAAAATGTTCAAAGCACATTAACTTATTATTTGAAAATAATCAGAAGAGTGCATTTTGGAGACAACAGTGAATGTCTGTGGTTGTCAGATTTGGTTGTGGGTGATTATAGTCAAACCAAGGTGCACAGTTAGAACAGAGCAATTAATTACCCATACTGTAGATGTCCGATAGGTATAAATTATTTACGCACACAGGAAGGTTTAGTTACCTGTACCTAGTTTAGAATATGAGATATAAGTCGAATCAAATATCACGGTGTTGCTATTAATAAACAATGGTTGTAGTTTTCAGGATATGACGAACTGAAGCTTCTCTGGGCTGCCCGAAGCCTGAATCTTTAAATCAGAATGTGACTTTGAGTGCACCATGATGCCTCATGCTGTCAATGTGCAGTATGTCCAGTACCTAAAACAGCAGCATGTACCATGTTTTATGAATTAACTCCATACCAGTTATTATAAGATCCTCATTTTTAACTGGCAAAGAGCAAGCCTTTTCTACTCTTCCTGTTTTTTTATTAATTAAATTCATTGTTTGGTTAGTATGAAAACAAATATTTGATCCCACTTTAAAAATGTCCACATTGCCACCTACAAATAATAAATATAACAGGAGTTGTTTTGAAAGATTGCAGTATGCAACACTGCCTGCAGATGATTTCAGAACCTTCCTCTTATTATATTAGACAGAAGGCTTAGAGACAGAAACTCTATAATCTGGACAAATCAACTATGTGCATAGTTGAATGCTACAAAGTAGATCAAATTGTTTTGCAACAGTGATAAACTGACCAGATAATATATTATTGTCACAGCAGTAGCTACAACGACAGACTGGTAATGCAGTTAGCAGCAGCTCTAGCCTCAAAAGTCCCGGAGGGCCCCTGCGACTCTATTGCAGCTCCAGTTTAACACTCAGCCCCTCATCTTATCCAGAAGCATCCTCCAATAAGATGAATGATTTTATTCCACCTCTGACACTTCGCTGCGACGTTATTGCCTGGAACAGAACAAAACCTCCCTGCTGGGTGCTAAAAACTGACAGTGTTATATTGCTGAAAAAAGGTTCCCCGCATGTTCCTTGAACTGCACCAGACAGACTGCTTTACTGAAATTTGTTTGCTTCTGTCACGTCTCATTAATCTTGATATCAAATTCATTTTTTAATTCTTAAAAACCCTTAAGAATTTTCTAATTCCATCAGTTGTGCTTGAATAAGCAGAAATCATTGCGACCTGAGGTGGAGTGAGATTTTACTGAATTTGATGCAATACACTCGACGTGCTAACGATACACATGTAAGGGAGATCTGTGACAGCCCCAAAGCACACTCTGAATTGTCGGTAATAACATTGGGGTGGTCTGTGCTCTGTCAGTAACCAAGGGAATCTTAAAATGCATTCAAACAGACATGCATCAGGGATAAAAGATTCATATGAACAGTTTATTCCAATTAATGCCCGAGTCACATCTTTTAGTAGCTCTTTTACATCTGTGTTTACTTTATTGGGAAAACAAAGTGCAGTCCCCCAGATCAAAATATGTTTTATAACAATGAGATGGTTTGTATTATATCACCTGTATGTTATACAGTCCAGATCAAAAGTTGAAGACCACTTGAAAAATGTCTGACTCCCATTTCTTCTCGTTTCATGTTGAAACTCTACTTGAAACCTTGTAAAAGAAGAAAAAAAGATTTTGTGCCATTTTTCAAGTGGTCTCAAACTTTTGATCTGGACTTTATAACTAACAGGTGATATAATGCAAAAACCCTTAAGAATTTTCTAATTCCATCAGTTGTGCTTGAATAAGCAGAAATCATTGCGACCTGAGGTGGAGTGAGATTTTACTGAATTTAATGCAATACACTCAGCGTGCTAACGATACACATGTAAGGGAGATCTGTGACAGCCCCAAAGCACACTCTGAATTGTCGGTAATAACATTGGGTGGTCTGTGCTCTGTCAGTAACCAAGGGAATGTTAAAATGCTTCGTGTTGTAATTCTCTGTGGTGCTGCTATCCATTAGTTTATGCTGGCATGAAAGTTACTGCTTTCAAAATGCTTAAGATAAGGGCTACTTAAATTAAATTCTAAAGGCACTAAAACTCCTTTAAACTAAATGGTACTGCAAATCTGCATTCAGAGGAGGTAAACTAATAATGCAGCCTAATCAGATTACTTTGATTCATTTTGATGCTGGTAGGTGGCTACTTTTCTTCCTCTCCTCCACTCCCTTCATCTCCTCTCCAATTTTCTGTCTCAGCCTGCCTCCCTACTCCGTTTCCTCTTTTTTCTTTCTTCCATTTTTCCTTTTTCTTTTGTTCTCCTGCCTCGTCTCTGCTGGGTGGCACTGTGTATGGTTAGAGGGAATACTGTGGTGGTCTCATTAATCCAGCTCTCATGGCAAACTAGTCCCCAGGGACAGAGAGCCCCCTTTTTAAAAAGTGCCCTGTCACACTCTGGCACATGATTTGCATTTAGGTTAAAACCAGTCGGGACTCTTAAATCTTATTTATGAGCCGAGGGAAGTCCCTCTTCACTGTGACATGAGGGCATCAGTTACTGTCAGGCCAAACAATTACAAACGCACAAATGCAGGCAAGCGCACACACACACAGCTGAGTCATGGTGAAAGCATGAAGTGTTTTTGGTTTATAAACAGGTTAAAATCTGTATAGGGGTTGTGGCTATTATCAAGCTTGCAAGAGCGTCCTTTGCCAGCAATCAGTGTAATGGGCTGTCCGACGAAGAAGGCGCACACTCACAGAGCACAAGGTGAAGTGCTGTATTGTAATCTTATGCGTGTACAGAGTGTGCACAAAATATCAATGGCGTCAGCTCATTCAATGAATAGTTTAAGGCAGGTAAGTGTTTATAGAGAGAGCCTTTCAGGCATACATATGAAATCCTTCCAGTGATAGAAGAAGAACTTTACTCTTTACTGGGACTAATTAACCCTTTAAAATCATTATCAGTGATTAACCCTATCCATTATCCTTGCACATAAGAATATGACATTTTTATTTGTATTTTATATTACTTACTACTACTAATAATGGATTGGATTGATATAGCGCTTTTCAAGGCACCCAAAGCGCTTTACAATTCCATTATTCATTCACGCTCACATTCACACACTGGTGGAGGCAGCTACAGTTGTAGCCACAGCTGCCCTGGGGCATACCCTCCAAAAAATAAAATAAATAAATAAATAAAAACTTTTTCAAGCAACAAATAAAACAGAGCGCTACAAATCTAACTGAAAAGTAAACAGCCTCCAAATTAAATGAAAATAAAAAACTGGATTTGTGCAGGAAACAGAGACGAATCATTTATTTGTGTTTGCCCCACATTCAGAGATTGATGTGCCAGAATATACACTCATATGTTCTGAAACAGAACATATAAGTGTATCGTTAAATGGATAGACCCACACTTAATGTTACAATCTGTTTTTTCCATTTAGCAAAAAATAATTCAATTCAGTCCTGTTTTGTTTATCTGTTGCCAAATCCGTCACCTCAAGGTGCCAAAGACCCGACAACAGAACAGCAATGTGATTGTCTTGTTGTATTTGTGTAGTTGATGTCTGATATATGGCATGGAATCCATTCACATACTTAAAGCATGCTGTTTATTATAGCTTGGCACTTGCTGAAGACCTATTCAACAAATCCAGTTGTGTTTGATATCCTCAGAAGCAACACTGCTTGCTCTTTTTGCACAATGCAGTAATTTATGTGTTCAACCTTCTGTGGCTGATTAACAGCCTAAATAAGTAAAAACTCGTAGCAATAATGCTAATTATGTAAAAATCAACCTGTATAACCCTGAAGACATCACCTAAGTAAATTTTCTCTGGCTTGGCAAAGCTGCTCCAGTGCCGCGGGACAGTCTGCAACTGCTCTTTGCAGGCTGCTAACTCTCCTAATTACTAGCTTATGTGTAAAAATTACTCTTCCCTTTTACCCTTTGGTTCTCTGCTTTTTTCTCTTTATGTTGAAACATGAAATGTGTGCAAAGATAGAACTTATATATACGTATACAGAATTTGAAGCCTTGAATCAGTGAGGTCCCATGATGTGCAGGTGCTAAAATTGTGTAAGGTGATACATGCCCCTGAAGTTTGGCAAGCTGTGCAAAAGCCTGTGATCAGCAGGAAAATCTGGCTTGCAGCTACGTCTCAGCCACTTATCAGCGTAATGCTCTAGTGTGGAATGTGGTTAGCCTGTGTTTATATAAAGCTCTCCACACATGGCTTTAAGTAGATTTAGTGCTGATAGCGCTGGGTGTTTCTAGCACTTTCGTGTTTTGCCAGTGCACTGCTGTGTAGCCTCCCCATGCTTTCCCAGTCCTTGTTCCTGTCCTACTGAGTGTTTTACTTTACTGTTTTCATCAATGAGTCCTGGGCTTATTCTTTTGATCACGCCTAATCCTCTTTATTATTTGCATATTGTGATTTCTCCCTGCAACAATCAGTCCTCCGCTGCACCAAACACTGTGGACTTTGATTAATTATGGAATGTTTGTTAATGGACTGGGTGCTTTCAGTTCATCCTCACTTTTTATTTCTGCTATGCATTACCATTGTGTTTGCTGCTCGGTTAAGTTCTTTATGGTATAAATTATTTGATAGCTTGTATAGCAGTAGAGCAAGCGTAATATATTTAGATAATAGATTTGTGCACTGTACTGGGTCATGCTAGCAATTAGCGTAATAGTCTATTTCAGAGGCATTGGTTTCCAAAGTAATCCATAAACAGGGTGAGGATGTGCACTGTGAACCATACTTTAAATGGTGGCAGTAAAGAGGACTTGATGTGCAAATTCCTAATAAGAATTTTAAATGGAAATAATGGCTCCAGCCAGCAATCATAAAAACTGTAATACAAAGACACAAAGTACACAAGTCTCAGTTTCTGTCAAGTGAAAGTCTCACATTTCTCCACTTGTCAAGTTTTCTTGATTTTGTGAGTTTTGTTTTTAGTTTTCAGACACTGGATTTTGGTTACAATTCAAAGGGTTTTATCCAGAGTTTGTTCATTTCTGAATTCTATTTATTTTCACGTAAATGTTATATTAATATACATTTCATTTGTTTTATATAACTGAATTTACATGTCATTCCCATTTTATTATGTGGCACAAGTTCAGCACAAGCTCTGCCTCCTGTTCTATTTTGGTAAGTTTAGGTACCACAAATAAGTAAATGGACTGATTCTAATATAGCGCTTTTCTACTCTCCTGCAGCACTCGAAGCGCTTTAAACGACAAATAAGTCAACAGATCTGCTGAGAGCTGAGTGTTCTGTTAGAATACAGTATGATATTATGGGGAATACGGGGATTTTAATGTATGGTTGTCAGGTCATTCAGTTGTAAATGTGGATTGTAAACTGATTTCATGGAGCTAATGAAGACTAGCCAGTAAGCTGAAATGTAATCCCTTATTCTTTTCTCTGTTAGGACTCTCATGTTAAAAAGATTTCAGTTGAGTTTTTACTTACTTTACTTATGAGACTCTTGAATATGAAGAGTCAAAATAACTGGTAGTAGTTAAAGACGCTTTTGCGACAGAAACATGAAGCTGTGAGAGACATAAAGACAAAGAGTCTTCCAAATCAAATCAAATCACTTTTATTGTCACATCACATGTGCAGGCACACTGGCACAGCACATGCGAGTGAAATTCTTGTGTGCGAGCCCCACAAGCAACAGAGATGTACAAACACAACAACACAAACGAGCAAAATACAAGAATGGCCAACCTGAAACTAATAAATATATGTACAATATATAATAGTATATGCATTTCTGGATGTGTATACTAAATATTTTCCTACGTGTGTGTGTGTGTGTGTGTGTGTGTGTGTGTGTGTGTGTGTGTGTATATACACATTTTTACAAATTAAATAGTAAAAAAAATAAAAATAAAATAATAATAATAATAATAATAAAATATATAAAATATACAGAGTTGAATATGTGCAAAACAAGTGGCATTTATATACAGTGTGGAGTGCATAATGTTGAAGTTCCAGTAGTGAAGCTGAGGTGTCTATGACGTGTTCAGCAGTCTGATGGCCTGGTGGAAGAAGTTGTCTCTCAGTCTGCTGGTACGGGACCGGATGCTGCAGAACCTCCTTCCTGATGGAAGCAGTCTGAACAGTTTATGGCTGGGGTGACTGGAGTCCTTGATGATCCTCCCCGCTTTCCTCAGGCAGCGCTTCCTGTAGATGTCTTGGAGGGAGGGAAGCTCACCTCCAATTATCCGTTCAGAGCACCGCACTACTCGCTGGAGAGCTTTGCAGTTGTAGGCGGTGCTGTTGCCATACCAGGTGGTGATGCATCCAGTGAGGATGCTCTCAATGGCACAGTGATAGAAGGTCCTGAGGATGCGGGGGCTCATGCCGAATCTTTTCAGTCTCCTGAGAAAGAAGAGGCGCTGCTGCGCCTTCTTCACTGTTTTGTTTGTGTGTACTGACCACGTAAGATCCTCAGCCAGATGTACACCAAGGAACCGGAAGCTGCTCACTCTCTCCACAGCAGCGCCGTTGATGGTGATGGGGGTGTGTACTTCTCTGCACCTCCGGAAGTCCACTATCAACTCCTTTGTCTTTGCGACGTTGAGGGTGAGATGGTTGTCTTGACACCAGTGGGTCAGGGCGCTGACCACCTCCCTGTAAGCCGTCTCATCACCGTTGGTGATAAGACCCACCACTGTAGTGTCGTCCGCAAACTTCACAATGATGTTGGAGCTGTTAGTGGCTGTGCAGTCGTAGGTGTAGAGTGAGTACAGGAGAGGGCTCAGTACACACCCCTGTGGAGCACCAGTGTTCAGTGTGATGGGGGATGAGGTGATGCTGCCCAGTCTGACCACCTGGCGTCTGTCAGACAGGAAGCTAAGGATCCAGCTGCAGAGGGAGCTGCTCAGTCCTAGATCCTGCAGTTTCCTGTCCAGCTTCGAGGGAACGATGGTATTGAATGCTGAGCTGTAATCTACAAACAGCATTCTCACATACGTGTCTCTCTTCTCCAGGTGTGACAGGGCAGTATGTAGTGTCAGGGCTATGGCATCATCAGTGGACCTGTTGTGGCGGTATGCAAACTGTAGAGGGTCCAGTGAGTCGGGTAGTGCAGAGCAGATGAAGTCCCTGACCAGCTTCTCGAAGCATTTGCTTACGATGGGGGTCAGGGCTACAGGTCGCCAGTCGTTCAATGAGGAGATGGTGGAGGATTTGGGTACAGGGACGATGGTGGCCATTTTGAAGCAGGCTGGGACTACAGACAGAGAAAGGGAAAGGTTGAAGATGTGTGTGAACACTCCAGCCAGCTGAGCCGCACATGACTTGAGGACGCGGCCGGGAATCCCGTCCGGACCAGTAGCTTTGCGCGCGTTCACCTTCCTGAAGCACTTCCGCACATTCCATGCTCTATAGGCTTATAAGTCACTCACTGAATGAATGCATGAATAAATGAATGAAAGTGTTAATCTGGAGGCGGAATGTAGGTCTCACAGTCCAAGTCACTTATGCAATGATCTGTTGATTTGCACGTCAATGCCAATAAAATTTGTTACCCATGCAAACAAGAGGTGACAGAGATGATAGCATCTCTGTGGGGTTATACTTAGTAAAAGTGGCATTTTTAGCTAAATGCTCTGAAACTCCAACCTGATGCAATATAATATAGTGTTCAGGTACAACATACCTAACCAGTTTGATCCTAGACCGTGATCTGATCACCAAATCCTTGCTTTCCTTAGTGCTGCTGAAAGTCAGTCATAAAATCACATCTGGAACATACGCTATATTCCACTTAAGCTGCAATTTAAGTGATCTCTGTTTCGATTTATGTCTTCCAGGACTTCTGCTAACTTATGAACCTGATGCATTTGCTACTCTTCACACTTACATAACAGAAAATCACCCATAACGCTCTGCCATGCATTCATAATGTTTTCCATTTCTGCACTCTGTGTGTTTTGGCGTACATCACTAATATTTCAAATAGCTAGGAGGGGAATTTATTGTCTTGGGAGCTGAGGTATGACACAAAGCACAATGTTTCTCATGCTCCACTGCTTCCATAAAATCACTGTTTACTCATTTCTTTCTCGTGGGTTTATTTTTTTTCTTTTTTTTGTTTTTCCATGGATATAACGGCTGTCAGCTGTGGGAGTGGTATAAGCAGGGATCAGAAAAACGCTAAAACAGTGCAATCCATTTCGACGTATTTGCATAAATCATTTCCGGACAATGCAGACTGAATGAATGAATTACTGTAATAGAAAATGTCACAACTGTCACGACTGTCCTTGAATCTCTCAGGTTACGGGTGCCGAGCGCTGCAAATATGAAATTGCTCATCAGATTGCAGGCGTCTTGGTCGACAATGCCAATAAACTTTGTTACCCATGCAAACAAGAGGTGACAGAGATGATGATCTCTGTGGGTTATACTTAGTAAAAGTGGCATTTTGAGCTAAATGCTCTGAAAGTCCAACCTGATGGTGGTACTAGAGGAAGTGTAAAGGGATTAACCTTGACTCTTCATCTAGCACCCAGTATGCAATGATCTGTTGTGGAATGTGAAAAACACGAGTGACGTGGGAGGATTCGTCCCCTGGGGACTATGAATGTGTGTAAATATGTTACTTTAATCATGTGGAATATAGAGGTTGATGATTTCAATCACTCTCTTGTCACATGTTTTCTCTGTTGTCTCCTAACTGACATAAAACAAACCTTCACTGTTTTGTCAATAGAGGTTAAAATAAGTCAGATGTTTCTGTTTCTGCGTAATGACGTTTAGTTGTATAATTGTTATTGTCTTACAGGGGCTGCCCCTCCCTGAGCCTGTATCTTCTGATGGTTTCTTCCAACTTAGTATCACGGCAAAACCTGTAACAGACACGCTGGTCCACCGTGTTTTATGCTTTGCCTCTCCAAAGTGTGAAATGTACATGCATGCAGGAATTGCATTACCGGCAGGGTGAGATAACATATTTAAAGGCATGAAGTCGGTACTGAGTAAAAAACGTATAAAGTGCATTCCAGAGTCCTTAATCGCCAGAAACTATTAAGCTAGGAGGCTAATATGTATCTACATGTACATGTGTTAAAATGTCCGTGATTATTTTCATTTTGGCCTGAAATAAAACATCTTCCTCTGCTGTTACTGCATCTTACTGCATGCGTGTACATTTCACGTTTTGGAGAAGCGAAGTGTTAAATGGGCACGATGGACCGACCTGTCTATCACACACTTTGCTGTGATATCGGGTTTTTTCTTCCAGCTATCACCAAGTGCTTGATTGTAGTGGGTTGTCTGGTTGTTGAGGTTTTCTTTGTTGTAGAATCTTTATCTTACAAAATAAGGCACCATGACATGACTGTTGACAGAGGAGGACTGCTGTAAATAAATTAAATTAAATTGAATATGTGTCCCTTCTGTCTTATTTTGTTAGTTGAGTGAACGCTTGTAGTGTGTTTTTTTTATTGTGCAGTTAAAACTGCACGTGCCTTTGACTGCTCACTCGCTAACTTTCTGTCATATTTGATATCTGCATGATTGAACCTTCCAGTATCAGAAGATGCCATTTGCTGGTAAACTGTCCAAATTTAAATGGGTCTCTTCCAAGATATTGGTAATATTTTATGTGCAATAGCAGAAAGCTTCTGAGTGCCCTTGTGTTTGTCTTTTATGTTTTTAAAGAGATCTCTGGGAACTCGGAGGACATCCCTCTAGTGCGCTGGAGGCAGCAGTGGCTGGAGAATGGCACTCTGCTCTTCCACATCCATCACCAAGACGGCAGCCTGAGCCTCCCAGAACCGACTGAGGATCCAGCCAATGTCTCTACGAAGGAGGAGCTCCGCATCCTGCACATCTCTGTGATGGTAAACCCTCAGTGCTAAAAAGAGCTAAAACTGGAAAGTGCTATGTTATATTGCTGTTCATTTTCTTTTGACACATATAAGAACTTTTTAATTGGGCAAAATTTAGCAAAATGAAAAATGTTGGTGGAAGATTTTTTTTCTTTCTTTAATTAAAACTGACATGAGATCAAATTGATGAAACGACATCACTGTTTTTTCTTCTTCTCTGAAACAAAACGACTCCGAGATCTGTCTTTTTCTGATAAGATGGCACATTTTTTTGTTTTTGCTTCCAAATGAAACAGCACAACCCGCATATTTCTTTTCTGAAAAAGCAGACAAATCTTGTAGATTTCTGTCATGGTACGATGACTGTTTTACATGCAACAAATCCCCCCCAAGCCTCCCTCTGTCTTGCAGTTCACTCTGTAGTATGTTGAGGGGTTTTTTTTGACCCAATATATGTGATATCTCAGTCTCCACCACAGTCACATGTCTGCCAGAGTTATTTAGATCAAACATATATTAAGCGCATGGCGCATCCAGCCTGCTATAGGGTAAGGATGTGTTTTATGACTGTAAAGGCATGGATGGGGTCAAAGTGGACTTTTAATGATAAAGAAAAAAGGGTATTTACTGTTAGCCATTTTAGTGCTATATAAACTATGGCAGCAAAACATATACTTATGAAATTCTACATTTCACTTGCAAAATATAGATTTTTGCATGCTTACACTGTATCAAACCTTATCTGCTCTGTCGGCAGAGAAGGAAATGAATCCTTAGATCTCACAGCTTCCTCTTCTTGCCTGAGGAAATGTATATTTATTAGATCTTAGATATGCCACACCTACTCCCAGTGCCCTTTTCTAGCCCAAAGACATTACAATCGTGCTTTGATGGATGATATGTATTTTCAGACATTGAAAGCATATTATAGCTGCATACACAAATGATTAGTCAGCTTGAGAAGACTTTTGCCAGCAGCTATATCTGCTGAACGGAGGCACGGAGCTGTGCTTCAAGACCCGCTGAATGTCATTGACCTTCAGACCTTAATATAATGACGGATAACTGACTTTGACTTTCCTCTGCATGTTTTACATGTATTAGCAAACATCAAGTCCATCTACAAGGTGCGCAGGCTTCAGTGATGACAGCATTTTTATGTGGAAATTAGATAGCCAGGGTGCCAGTTCTGCTTCTCGCCCCTTTGGTTTTCCACTAATCTCAGATTTTTACTCCCTGCTCTATCTGCATTTCACATCCCATCAACCTCAGGTCCATGTCTCTGTGCTCCGTGCTCCGCTCATTCCTCATCCTGAACGAGCTGCAGCGGCAGCACTGCCACCGGGGTGTTTTTCATGAAGGTGTGGGTAGAGAAGGATTAGCATGCAGATATGAGCAGACCATGGAAACAGATGGAAGTGGTGTTGCCACTGTGCTGCCCGGGCCCCGCTGCAGCTTGCCACCCGGCTGGAGTCCTCGACCTATAAATCCAAAGCTGTGTCATTCGTTCAGCTCCTTATGGATACAGAAAAGATCCCGTGAAGGCTGCTTTACAGGCTTTTTAGCTCAACCGCACACCTGTAACTGGACCTGCTCCTGTTGTATATCACAGGAGACCTCAGGTTGGAAGCACTCAGTACGCAGAGCAGATGATGTCTAAATAAAAGCAGCAAAAAAGACACTTTCATTAGATCACAGCCAAATGTTTAGAAACGATTCTACTCTGTGGTGATGCAATGAGGCTGCAGCAATGAAAAGAAGAATGATTCACAGTTTAGCTCAACCTTGGTGTCACATTTAATGCTTGACTTACCAAACCAGTTGCTGGGATCAAGTGACATTGAACACTCCAAATAGCTCCTAAAACTCATGTTGATAACTCCGTATCGCTTGGTAAGATGAGTATATCTGTGCCAGACCTGCATCAACAAGAGGCATGTCAGACTGTTGGATTAATGTGTTTCACAGAGGTGTAAACAGAAACATTTATGAGAGTAGGGGGACGTCCTCAGATAGTGCCTTCCAGCTGCAGATAATACATACGTGCTTGTTCGCTTTTTACCCCTCAGCCATAAAAGATGTCGGGGTATTGTCGTCCTCCTGCTGGGCGGGCGTGGACACCCGGGCTTGTAAAACTCGAGAATGAAGTGACGTTTCAATTTGATACCGTGGGTGTATCTACTAGAAATCTCGAGTTCGAATCACTGTGACCTCGACCTAAAGGTCAGGGTTTCTGAAAATCTTGTGATTGCAATAACTTGAGAACAAGGCGATGTAGGTTTTTGAAATTCTAATTTTGCAGTCTAATGACTGCAGACCTCAGTCTTAAGTCTGATCTCCATGTGGACAAACGAGGTTGTAAAAGAAAATCAACAGTTTAGCCTGATGATGTCATAATAAGTATATACAAGATCGACTTTGGAAGTGTCTCAAATCTGCATTCTTTCCAAAGGCCCGCAGAAAGTGTATCCTGTGGTTGCAAAATTCATATTTGTCTTACAGTGCTATCTTTTTACCAGACTCATGAAATTAGTTGGAATTAGTCCCAGGTCTGCACAATTTAGCCAGGTCAGCTCAGCCAGGAATGTCCAATTAGCCACAGTTCATTGCTTGGCCACTACACCACACCGTTGAGACTGTTTATACCTAAGAAGGAGGATGGGGTGGTTGTTGGGGGGGACTCCATCATTTTAAAGCTTGAGGATAAGCCAGGCTTATTATGGGTCTGATCCTAAAAGGCAATCGGGTTCAATGGACTGCAGCAAAGTTGGGATCTGAAGCCACAGGAACTTTTTTTTCCCCCTGACTCCAAGTGAGCTATAATATTACGGATTATTCCTGACTATATGGAACAACACGAATGAATTTTCAGTAGTTTAGCCGGTTTATTTTTCAGTCGCTGTGTTCTAAAGTTGGAGGTTTTCCTCATGGAGGGTTCAAAGCTTCTCCCCATGCATTCGCATCCAACAAGGTGACCACAGTGTCCTCCGCTGGCTGTGTGCTGGTCATCCATAATAGATGACTAACCTTGTGCATGTCTGTATCAACACCAGGTGAGACACTGGCAGTTCAAACACATGTCCTCAACTTCAGCTTGAACCCTACAGGCACAGACAGCTTCAAAGTAAACTGCGACACTCAGATGAAGACAAATAAATACCCTATATATTTAAAAAAAGATGTGTTTAGTGTGGCATGTTTGTTTTATGTGTCAAGACTCTTAAGCTCCAGTGTATCATTGCTATACACATTTCTCCCTTTTTAATTTCCAAATTCTAATAAGCTGCTATTTTGCCACAGGGCCTCAGTGGATCAATCCAATCATCACATACAGCACAGAGGCATCCAGAACAAACTGAGTCAATTACATTGTATAAATGCCTAATATTCTCAAGCTTAGAGGTTAGATTTGATGTTTTTCCCCCCGTGAATCTCTCTTGGCTCTATTGTTTTTCCTCAGAGGCCATAACACAACTTTTTAATTTGAGCAAGCATCATAGTGCTGCCTGAAAAAAAATGGAGAAATCAAGACAAAAAGTTAATTAGTAATGAGATAAAGTGGAATTAATTTGTTTTCTTTCACAGATAGAAGCAAATCGTTGGGAAGGTTACTGACGAGGTTAGTTCTGCTGGGTGGTCAGCAGGTGTGGACAGATTTTGTTTACCTCACCTGTGTCGAAGGCCTCAAGGAACACGTTTCCTTTGAAGTTATTAGGAGGTTTTTATTAGATTCAGAGTGTCAGAGCTCTATGTTAATGGCAGCAGCGACTCAGGCTAAACCTTCGTTTGGGTCTGACTGAAATAGGCTCTCCAGTAGACATTTTTCATGCTTACATCATTATCAGTATTAGGATGGCCAACTATTTCTCTGAAAAGTACTTTTATTCTTAAACGCTTTTGCTAAATTGCATTGGTAGATCTGTTTTCAAAAAGAAAAAATGTAATGATGATTGTTTCTGATGTCAAGCTTGTGTGTGTGTGTGTGTGGGGGGGGGTATTTCATGCTTAGATTTGTGTTTTGTCATGCAGCTAAGATATGAAACTGAGAAGATTAATTCACAATTTCCCACAAAGAGAGACTCTATTAAAAAAACCCAAAATCCAGCTGTTATATATTACATATTATTCCAAGACCTTTAAGAAAATGGGTTTCAGTGCTTGAAATTTTCTATTGCAGAACTACACTATGAGAGATGACTTTAATAATACATAATCCACAGCTGAGGAGGAGGTTGTTATTTTTCCAGTAAAAATCCAGCCCCACTTGAAAAAAAGCAGATGAACAAACATGAACGTCAGGTTCTATTGGAGGAGGAAAAAACCTGCAAAAAACTCAAAGAAAAACCTGCACACCAAAAAATGGAAAAAAGGATTTGAGGATTTTATCAGTTGTCCCTTTGAGAGTGAAGGGTTACAGCCAGTCAGTACAAAGGTGTTCCAAGTGGCCATCTTTACTCGACATTTCTTTTCTGATGGGAATGTTCACCTCTGGGGTGAAGGCGCCCACATCTGTACGGCGCAGGGCGCTGAAAATGCTTTGATGAGTCAGCAATTAGAGCAAATCTAAACCCAGCTGATGAGGCTCTTTAATCTGTCTATGGGCAGACTGGTTCTCCACTATGGGTGGGATGGCTGCAATGCGTCAGCTAGCAGACATTTTTAGCTGCGACTAAAAATGATGTTCTAAAAAGAGCAAGGTGGAAAGCACACCAGATGTACTTTAACTAGGAAAAATGAACTGTCATGTGGGAGCTCCATCAGAATAAACTGAAATAAGCACTTGATACAAGCCTGAACACATCGTGCGATGGACATTAACCCTCAAGGAAATAAGACTGCAGGTCCTACTGTGGTGAGGGTAATAATGTGGAAATAGGAGAGAGAACAACAATGCCACTTGAGGAACTCCACCACAGGAAATATTGCTTTAACAAAACTTAATTATCAGTGGATAATAAAGGCACACAGACCCTTACCAGAGAGGCAGACTAATTCTAACAATTTATTCAACAAAACAGAAGTCAATTACGAACAGTGTTGAAGCTGCTAGGATGGAGAAAACGGCTTAGAAACAATCACAAATATGATCAAATGAAAAAGAAGGTTTACTATTGTATAATAGGTAAAAGCTAGCCCACTTGTGGGGCATGCTACACTGAGGAGTACCCAGTGGTGCCTCACTGCAAACACAATGAAATTAATCACATGTATATCTGTGGGGAGGGGAGCTCACCAAATATGCCTCCCAGCAAGATGATGTTCTGCCTCACTAAGGAGAGAAAAATGTCTAAATGAAAACAAAGGGCTACAACTAGAACGCTTCTGAAAGAGCACAAATGAAAATAGCGCACACACAAGCAACTCAGTTAGAGAAAATACAATAGAGAAAATTTGTGGTAAATGCATAGAAATGCAAAAGTCTTAACCTGAATCGCAATAAAAGGCCTAAGCAAGATCACCATCGAGCACTGGGCAGCAAAACACAGGGTCGAGAGGGGTGCAACACAGTGGCCCCAACAGGGACTGCACTACCAAGGATGTCCAACATACCCAGGGTATCTTTTCATTATCTAGACTCACTTACACTAACATTGGCAGTCAGAATAAGCAGCCACATGAGGCTTCTCCTGGCATTCTCATGAAAGGGGTGATGTTGGCAGCATCTGACCAATCACCATTATGGAGAAGTGTACTGGCAGCAGAAGCAACTGATTTACAAAGGAAGACAAAACTGTAATGTTAGAAAATGATGAAGATATTAAACATAACACAGAGTAAAAGCAACACAGCTTCTGCAAATACAGCAACAGTGTGTTTGAGAGGAAAAGCGTTCGACAGTAGTTTCGTATTAAAAGCGCGGCATGAATTTGTGTGCACTTTAAGGGCAGTAGGAGTGGATAAGATCTACTATATTAATAAAGTTCAGCCTGTATGAAGCCGGAAAAGAAAACTGGCAGTGTTTAAAAGATATTTGAAAAAAGGATTCAAATTTAGGTTTAGTCTAAGCTGTGTGCGGATTTTGGAGTCCAAATAAGCCAATAAATAAATAAATAAAGCTGCATCTAAGAATCTATATTTAATAGTAATGCTCTTCAGACATTAGAAACTATTGAAAACCTTTAGATCCTCCATCTGTCTGTGTAGTGTCCTAAGAGATCTTCCAAGAATGCTGATGCTATGTTCTGGAAAACTGATTGGTTAGTGGGCAGTTATTACCTGTCGGTCTCTAGTTCCCTGGTAAGAAGTAAGGCACCTTCGAAGAACAGGAAACCCAGGGTTATCGCTATAGTTACCCAGATAGGCCCAAATCCTGCTTTGTAGTGCAGGCCTCAGGATCAGTGACCACTGCTGTCATCTGCAACCAAAGTGACATGGTGCTAATCAAACTGTGGTTGGGGAGCTAGAGGAGAGGTCAGGGTCAAGGCTGCCTTCACCTCGAGTGAGGAACTTTCTACACTAGGGAAACATTCCCTACCACACCACCACTGCTGACACTAGCTTTACACTGCCAATAATAAACCAACAACATCAAATCACCACATGAGAGAGTATCGTTTGTAAGTGTTTATATAATCACCCTACCTCATGCTGTCTAACTTTGCCAAGGAAAAAGTAATCGTGATAAAAGATAAAATCCTTACACGATGTTAAAATGTTGTGTTTGTTTTTCTGGGAAACAGACAGATTTATTTAAACCAAGTCCAAAACTCCCAAAACCAGTGAAAATCTCATGTTTTATTTATTTGAGTGTAATTGTAGCACACTAAATTGGCAGGGTTCCACCTGAATCTCTTGACATGCTAACATGGTAATTGGTAAATCTCTGTTTATGTTATTGCAAAATCATAAAGTGTTTTCTCATGACTGTAGAGAAATCACAGTGGCAGCCCTTTATGTTGTACCACTGTTCATTCCACAGTAAGTGGTTAGTGTTTTTGAAAATGTACAAGCTTCAATGTTAAGGGAAGACACGCGTGCACACACACCAACAGCTTATGGGAGGGGATGGCCATTGTGACACAGCTCAGCTCTTGGGGATATTGACATTCATGTGGTGACCCTCCTAAAACCCATGTTGATAGCATTGATCGTATAAACCTTAAATCAATGTGGCCCTGACCACTTGTAAAGCAGGATCCCCGGCTGGATCCCAGCCTCCAGAGCTGCTCTATGTGCATCACAGCATGGCGTGTTTTTGAAAAGCCTGCAGAGCGAGACAAACCAATCCATAAGTTCCCTATGGGCTGTCAGGAAGGCACACAGCCCAAATGCTTGGCCTATTTGTAGTGCTGCTGAATCTCTGATGCAGACAACGAGCGCCGTGGGTTGGTTTTACAACAAAGGCAAAACAGCCAAATGGAAATCATTCTTCTAATTAAAAGAAAAAAGCCGACGCTTTGCCTTTTAAAGCTGAAGCACAGTAGTTAATAATATGCCTGTGTGAGTAAGTGAATCATTTATGAGTTTGTTAAAGAAAAATCAGTCATTATTTATCATGTTACATTTTGTTAGCAGCTGACAGAAGCATTGACGTGGTGAAGAGCAGCGATTTTTGCTGTTTTTGTGGGTTTTTTAACAGTTTAATAGCTGCCCTGATGAATAACTGTGGGGTCACTGATGAGCCCTTTAAGCTAGTTTAAAGCTGTACAAGTGTTTACAGTTTTGAAACACCTGTTTGTAAAAGATCAAAAAACTCCTCACCTTTAAGGTGGCTCTAGGGGCAGATTTTGCATCCATTCCTCTATTAATTATTTTCTTTCAGCCGTTAAGCATCCACCAATCAAAAGAATAAAATGGCTTTTTCATGAAATAATTATTTGATGATCATTTCTAACACCCATAATTAGCTGCACAGTGAAGACAGCATTAGTTTTGGAAGATGTTTGATAGTCATCAAAATTCTTCTGTATGTTTTTCAGTGTCACAGAAGTAAAAGCAACTGCTACAATGTGGCCTACTGGGCATGTGTTGGAGAGGAACAAGGACAGCAGTGATAGCACAAATTTAGAATTCTCCTTCTCATGTAATCTCATCTCATGGCCATAGAAGTCCAAAATTACACACCGATTTGGATGACAAGATGATTCAAGATTCAGAAACCATCTAGGGAATATATAAAATCAAACATATGAACAGTACTGCAGTAGTGCAAGATATAAATAAAACAAAGAAGTAAGGAAATGAGGAAGAAATTGTTCTCCCCGCGTTTGTGTGGGTTCTCTCCGTGTACTCGGCTTCCCCCCACAGTCCAAAGACATGCAGTTAGTGGGAATAGGTCAATTGGAAACTCTAAATTGCCCATATGTGTGAATGCGTGAGTGAATGTGAGTACAAATGTTTGTCTGTGTCTGTGTTAGCCCTGCTACAGACTCGCGACCTGTCCAGGGTGTACCCTGCCTCTCGCCCTGAGACAGCTGGGATAGGTACTGGCTAGGGCTGGGCCATATCATACCGTTCACGGTAATACCAGTATAATGTTGGGCAATGATAAGAAAATGAAATATCGCCATAGAATATGAGTAAAACGTGCATGCGCAGTGCCTTTGTTTTCATACGCAGAAAAAGCATGGCGGCGACGGAGAATGAGAAGGGCGAAAGCGGATCGTTGAATGAAACAGACGAACCAGAACTGGTTTGTAAAAATGCTGCAGCTTCAGTGGTGTGGAACTGGTTTGGCTTTCGTCTGTCAGATGCACATCAAAGCACAATTTTTGGTAGCGCATGCTAGCGGGCCGTCGTTATTACCGTGTTTTTCGGAAAATAAGTTGCTCTTAAAATCCTTTGATTTTCTGAAAAAATCGACAGTGCCCCTTATAATTCTTATGTATGAATTCTGGTGACCTCGAACCGATTTTATGTACACGGCGCTCAAAAATCTGTAAAAAAAATGTTTTAGTACGACTTTGCTAAGCTACGAAGCCGCACCGCTTGATGGATTGTCGGAGCATTACGGCTATCGTAGGCGGAGCCTCGCGGAGTGATACGTACTGTGCTTCAACATAATATTACCGTACTGTGTGTGTATAAGCTGTTTTTAAGTTTGTGGATATTATACATGGTTATGCTGAGGATATGTCGGCCAGTTTCCACTGGAAATGATTTTGGTTAAACTGTCAGCGAGAAATTTGCATTTGCACTTTTCTGCACGTGCAGAAAAATGTGGAGGAGTGACTGCTTTCTCAGCAGTCTGCTACAGCTTTAAAGGGGCAGAACACATGACCAATAACTGTATGGATAGGTCTGCAGTAATAAAGAGGTCTACTTTGTAGCAATTATCCTGTGGTTTCCTTCACCTCTATGTAAAATGTGTTTCCTTTGGCTCAAAAATTAAAATGCATGTTGATGCAGCTTATTCATGTGTAAATATGCTTGCTGATCACATGCTCTTGTAAGGTGGTAGAAAATCCCCAAGTGACCAATTATTATGAGTAAACATAAAGATTTAACTCTGAATGTTAACATTAATGACCTCTGAGCTTTATGTGCATGAAAACCACAAACTCTGTTTATGTTTGATTGAATTTTTCTAATATGTATTCCTTCTTTTCGCTCATGTGCCATCAAGCTGTGTCTCAGCACGCACATAAGAGAAATCAGTCAGACTAGATATGGCTTCAGCATCAAATAATTTCCTCTGTCTGTTGGGATTTCATCCAGGGCCGGTACCTTATAAAGCAGACAGCATGCTTTTAATAAATCAGACTTGCATAGGAGCTGAAACATTACATGCTGCTTCACCGGTTTATTGTCCCTTTGCAAGTGTAGAGGACATTACAGGAACAGAAAATGAACCGTGGACTTTTGGCCTCAATTTAATTTCCTATACAGACCGAAAGACAAGACAGGAAAAAAATAAAAACACAAAATGCAAAATGACTTTTCACTTTTTTCCCCCTTTTTCAAGCTGCTGCTGTATATTTGCCGTAATATTTGCTTCATGGCCACACGAGCAAACAGGAACAAGGAAATGTTTTTACTGCTGCTGTGATTTAATCCATAAATGTTAATCAGGTTAAATGAGACATGCACTGACCCCGAAAGTAATCCAAACAGAGTTCGTGCCAGACCTCGCTACACATTTATCAATGGTATAGTTGTAAATGTACAGATTCAATGTACCATTCAATGACCATATTTGATTTTGCTGATACTCTTTAGATGGCATAATTAGCAATGTCCAAGGGCTGTAAAGGGAAGTTCTCAAATAAAACACAAGTAATATGTTTTTTTTTAAGCACTCAAATAAAAATAATAATAATAACAATAAGCAGTTGATACCGTAAGTGTGCTTATCTACTGTCACTGGATGACTTTCTGTTCATTGGGACATGACAGGTGCATCCCACAGTAATATTAACTGAATATCACAAGGTTTTATGCAGAACACCTGCACTATTATTTTCCCTGCATTCTGCAGCACACTTCTAATTTTCCGAGTATTTGTAGAAACACAGTGAACTGGTAGCTGTCATTCAGTGCCACCAAATGAATTAGTCACACATGAGCAAGTGTAAAAATGAGTTTTGGATTTGTGCAGATGACATTTTGGAAACGATATGCACACAGGTGAGCAGAAACCTGCTTAATATGAATTTTTAGCATATGAATAAAAGTAAAATCTGGTACATTGAAGATAAAAGGGAAAACTATATAAACTAAATATATGAATATTGTTCATATTGTTTTGGCTCAGTGTGTAGTTTTGCTGATATATCAGTTATAACTGAATACAGAAAATCATATTTCCTATATTTAGACCCTAATTAAAGTGTC
This sequence comes from Rhamphochromis longiceps, assembly GCF_057381845.1. Taxonomy (NCBI): domain Eukaryota; kingdom Metazoa; phylum Chordata; class Actinopteri; order Cichliformes; family Cichlidae; genus Rhamphochromis; species Rhamphochromis longiceps. Next base: position 34,269,846 of record NC_140574.1, read on the forward strand.
CTTTTTAAAAGGTCTAAGCTATCAGGACATGAATACTGGACCTGGGAGTGTCTTTTGAAATGTGGTTAGCAGCATATCCTTTGTGTCCTCTTGGTTGTACGGTGGGATGGTTGGATTATGGGAAGATGAAACTGATATCGATCTGATCCTGACTCGAAAAGTTAGATTAGGTATATTTGGCAACAGGCTGCTCGATGGAGCTGATTTGTTTACTTCAGCGTTCCATGTTTATTGCACCAGGCGTCAGCAGCAGCGCACTGGTTGGTAGCAGGACAGTAAAAGATCAGCATTAGGAGGTATTTCATGCAATTTCACACAGAAGGTTTATACAAGGTTTCATTGTTTTAATTATATTTATTTTTGTCCTATTGTTCTTTATTTTTATCTTTTTTACTAATAAATATGAAATATTTCTGATGGCACAGAGGACTGAAAGCCTGTTTTAAGTCTTGCAACACTTGGTTTGACATTAAGCTATTTTCGTTTTTATTAAATATTGTTATTGGTCCTTATTTCCTGTACTGTGAAATAATTGGCCCCGTTGGCCTCTGTTTTCCATTTCCTGTTGTTTTTTTGTCTCTTCTTGTGAGAGAAGGACAAAGCTGCTCAGGACAAGCTTTTTACTCCCAGTATTTTTCTGCCAAGCGCTGTTAATGGGTGTATTCTTCAGTTGGCTAATTCTCCACAGAAAGGATGCTCAATCACATTGTGTCATAGGGCCATGTCACGAGTTTAACCCTAATAAGACCTTAATGGCAGAATAGCCAATAACTGATTCAGTGCATGTAAATACTGTCACTACTTCATGTTCCCTTATCTAGCACGACAGTGGGTGGCTGCCCTTTTAAACTACATGAATAAATGACTGTTTCTTGCAAACACAGATGGAAATGCAGTAAATTAGGCAAACACTAGAGTTTGTAAAGTCAGTATTTGATATGACCAAATTCAAGCCTGAATTCTTTTCGACAAGCTTTCTTGTACTTTCTTTAAGTCATATTTAGGAAAAGTTTCCAAAACTCTTCTTTGGACGTTGTCTGCCTTTCGGTCTATTCTTTGTTGCGATGATCCAACACTGCCTCAATAGTGATTGTTTCATTGAGTGTTTTTCTGTCCAGGTATTTTCTTTTTGCTAGAGTGTATTTGCGATCACTCTAGACTGGGATCATACTGATCCAGTCAAACACTTTATAAAAGGTATTGCATTAAATTCAGTTCAGTTCCTCTGTGAGGAAGCACTTTGCAACAGTGGGGAGGAAAAACTCCCTTTTAAAAAGGAGAAACCTCAAGCAGAACTATCAACAGTGACCGGTTGGGGGCAAGGGGAAAGAGAGCAGAGGAGTGAGAGCCAGAGTTTAACTAATGATTAAATATAGTAGTGGTTTATAAACACACCGAGAATAAAAAGAGTTCAATGAAGAAAAACGTGGGGAAGCACCATCAGCAGCATAATTAGAGAATCATTAATGAATAGTTCAGGGTCATCAGGTCCACGTCTGACTATAAGCTTTATCAGAAAGGAGACTTTTTAGCCTTGAAAAGTAAAGAGGGTCTGTCTTCCAAGTCCAAATGAGAAGTTGGTTTGACAGAAGAGGGGCCTGAAAGCTGAGGACTCTGACCAGAACTTTTTTATGCACCATGCAACCCAAAAGTTGAATGATGCATAAAAATCTTCCTTTACTTTTTTGCATTCACAATTTCTTCCATTTCACAAGATACCCAACACCACTGGCTGAAATGCAGCCCTAAACCATCACTGTATTTTGCAGACTGCTTGTTGATACTCACGGTTGTAGCTCTGTATTGAGCTGCTCCGTACACGTTGATGACTTGATTAACATTAGTCACTAAATAGGACGCATTAACACTGATTTTCAGTGTGTAACTGGGTGTTTTTCAGACTTTTTCAGTTCCTTAAGAATGGCTTCTTGACAGCCACTAACACCATTTCAGATGAGGCTTCAGAGAATTGTAGACGGGTCACCTGAAGGGTCAGATGAATTTCTCGGGTTTTCTCAGGTTTTCCCTGTTTCTTAATGATGTGATTTTCAGATAATGTTCATGTGTTATACATAGTCCTTTTGGCCTGCCACCGCTTCGTATAATTCATAGTAATTTATAGGTCACTGTATATTGGCTTAACAAGAAAGCATTGTTCTGAAAAAGATTAAAAAAACAAGGACTGGATTGAAAATGCATGAAGAAGCAGCCAGTGACGAAAGGAAAAACTGTGAAAGATGCTCAGATACCCTGGAGAGATGTTGCCCGAGATCACTATAATGAGAAGATCTGGATCCTTGGAAGTAAAGTATAAAGACTCAAAACTTTTACACAGTTCTACATTTGTGATGCCACAGATTGGTTTATTTAGTGAAGTTCAAACAGAAATATTAGAATTTAAATATTTTGCATAATCACATAGAGACAACTAACAAACCAAATTTGATGTGTTTGCATCAGTAACATGAAAAAGTCATAGTGGACAAAATCTTTTTTTTTCTTCCCAGCACAGAAATATGTTGCTTAATTACTGCAAGGTTAGCGTACATTGTCCATCAATCAACTGCTAGGATGAATCTGATGGATCTCACACTGTAATATCAATGAATTACACATAAATATAGAACTAGGTAACTGATAGTCAGTCACCTCACATTCAATGAAGAGGGTTTGCTGTGTTGTACTTGTGCTTCTCTGTCTATGGTGGTCCCTGATTTCCTACTTTTTATGTTTGTCACACTTAAATCTTTCAGATCATCAAACAAAGATAACACAAGTGAAGAAAATTCCTCCACAGTGCTGTAAAGCAGCGGTCTCCAACCTTTTTTGTGCCACGGACCGGTTTATGCCCGGCAATATTTTCACGGACCGGCCTTTAAGGTGTCGCGGATAAATACAACAAAATAAAACTAGTACCGGTACCGAAAAACAGAAGATTTATTCATAACACAGGTGAAAAGACCCAGGAAAACCGAGTTAACGATAAAAACGATAACAAAATAACACTGAAAACCGATAAAAACCCTGAAAACCAGACATTTCACACCTGAGCCTCAACTCTCGCGGCCCGGTACCAAACGACTCACGGACCGGTACCGGTCCGAGGCCCGGGGGTTGGGGACCGCTGCTGTAAAGGACTCATTGCTTTGTTATCATAAACACTTGATTGTAATTGTTGCTGCTAAGGGTGGCCCAACCAGTTATTAGGTTGATGGGTGAATCACTTTTTCACATAGGCCCATGTAGGTTTGGATTTTTCCCCCTTAATAATAAACGTGTCTAATATTTAAATTTGTTTGATGATCTGAAACATTTAAGTGTGACAAACATACAAACAAACAGGAACTTTTCACACCACTAAAATACAGAACATAAGCATTACTAATAGGCAGTAATTCAGGCTTGTAGAGACTTTGTAGTAACAATAGGCTGACTGGAGTCTAATGATGTGGGAAGCATGAATTATGAGTTATTATATTATGAGAAGCAAAGTCCTGGACTCACTGTGACAGCCTGGCAATCCCTGTGTGTCACGTTAACAGAAATTCGTGTTTCAAACTACATCTAAACATATATAAAAATATACCAGTTTGTTTCTGATAAACTGGCTGAAGATAACACATCAAAAGATAACATTTTGACACTATGGACTCATTTTTCCACCATTATAAAATGAATTATGTGATCTCATACAAAACCCACTGTGGATTTCAAAGCAGTGGAATGGAAATGGAAAAAAATAAAAAGCTCGAGCATAAAACATCTTTCAAGCATTTAAAACTTTTACCATTACAACTACAACTTACAACTGTAACATAATTCACGTTAATACCCCATTAGCACACAGAGTCAAACTATCATGGCTTCATGCTATATTAGCTTTTATGAAATACACCAAATTGAATCAAATGATAGAAGCCAGTTATGTCATTAATATTCATTTCCAGTGGAGAGGCCCTTGTGTGACACGTGTGAAATAGGGTTGCGACTTTCACATTTGTTCAATGTCAAAATCTGCACTGGATCATAAAGCCTATTGCTAAAAATCCTCTCAATCTAACTTTCATTTCATTCTTCATTCCATTTCATTTCATTGTACGTATCCAATGTTATATTTTGACAACATTAACTGCAGGTTAGGAGCTAGCGTAATAACAAATGCATTGAAAGGATTCATTGTTAGAAAACTATCAGTTTCAGCCATTAATATTGTAATCTGATATCAAATTCAATCAGCGGCCCTTTAGTGGAGATAAAGTTTATTATATTCCATGCAAGAAGCTTCCTTTTGCTATCTTGTAGCTGTCAGATAGTCCCGATCTTTCCGCCTTCCTGATTCTTAATGCCTCGCATTCAGAGACTAAGTGACAGATTGATAGCTCAGCTCTAATACTATGCCTGCTCCGTCAGCCTGAGAAAGGCCATGTCTTCTTTCCTCCATTCAGGAGTTACATGACAGGGGTGTAAGTCATAAGGAGCACTGGTGCCATTATAACATCATCCTCATCCGTTAGTAAGTGGATTATGGGGCTGGAGCGCTGGCATGCTCTGATGTGTGGTTTGGTTTTATTGGCTCTATAAGAGAACACAGTTCACTTAGTCTCCACTTGGATTCCAAGTAATGCCTGGCATTAAACAGTTTTTTCCCTGCATCGCCTGTATTAGCCCCCTCCATGTATGGGCACTAATGCTGGTTGATGGGCTTGAATTACATTTGTCACTGAGGTAGATTTGATTGAGGATCATTATCAGTACCTGACATTTGACATCTTATTGAAGTTTACTCAGGGATGAATGAAACAATGGGGTGCTTAAAAATACATTTGTGCTTCAGTACTTATAAATCTATATGTTTATTTATCAAATGGAAAAATTCCTCAGCTTTTCAATTTGTTGTGCAGTGTTTGAGAAAATAATGAGTAACTCTAATAACAAAAAATCAGTTGAAAACACATAAGTATAAAATATGTTGAACAAACTAAAGTTCAAGGGTAGTCATGCAGGTTTAAAAGAAATATTAGTGTTTGTTTGTTTTTTCAGCCCGCTGCTGGAACTCCTTTTCATTTTTGTGATTTGCAGAAACCAGACGACTCTCCTGCATGATTAACTCAAACCCAAAGACTCTGGACTCTGCCGTTCTCTCACACCTCTGATAGATCGTTGTCCCATTCCCTCCAGCTTCCTCCTGACTGTGTAAAACAGGCTCATTGCAGACATATTTTTATGCATATACTTTTACTTACGCTTCGGCATGCTTTGAATCATTCGCGTTGAGAAATGCAGTACATACAGAAAGAGGGATCTAGACATTTTAGTTGCATGTCTGAAAAAAGGTAGATGTAGAGCACAAACAAAAAAAGTCATTCTGATGTTACAGTCGGCACAGAGTCTTGATCAGTTAACACAAATATGTATGAGTGAATGGGATTATGTCTTTTGGAGGACGCTTTCTTTAACTTGAAATGAAAATGAAAAACACATAAAGGGAAGAAAGTGGTGGAGGACACTGGTTCACGGGGTCCTGACTGGAGAGTGTTTTTGACTGTAAAGCCTGTCTTGCAAGGGCAACAGACTGTCTGCCATCACTGTGGGATATCTGAGGGTGCAGGCAGGGGTGGAGAGAGCCCCAGGTGGCAGTAGACTCACATGCCTTGGGAATCTACATGGCAACTGCCCCGGGCAAGCAAGAGATAACCAATGCTTAAAGCAATGGGAGGCATACTATAGAAAGGCACCACGTGAGAGAATCTATATGATCCGCATCCACGGGTTCAACAACAAAACCTCGATAGTTTTACTTTCTTCACATAGATGCTGCTGACTGAAGGCTCTCTTTCACTCAGCCACCCTCAAGTCACACTAAACAGGGAGTGAGGCTTTAAGGGAGAGGCAAAATCACCACTGCACAGGAGATGTCACAGAAGCATCATAGTAAAAATAAATGCAAAAAAGTTTTTTTCCACAATCATTAAAAGACTAAAAAGAAACTGAGATAAAACCCTGTTAAAGCCATTTCCTTGTGATGAAGGCTACAAGCAAATTGAGATTTACTTGGGTGCTAATTTGTCATGTTTTATATAAACTGTAGGTCTTGCTCTTGTTTTGCTCTCCACCAAATGTGTGAGACTGGCTGTTTACCTACTAAATTCTTTTTTCAGCCACAAGTTGTTAATGTTGTTCTCTTAGCAGGCAGCAAATGGTTCACAGAGACTCATTTTTACAGTTCAAGTGATCTGACCGTTTGTTAGTGTAAAAATATTGTTTAGTGCAACTTTAAGTGTGTTGCTGCTGTCAGCGTCCACGACTGTTCTGGTAGAGAGAAATGTCAGATCCTCCGTTGGTTCAGTTGCATTTAGAGTCACTGCTTCATTTCTGTGAAAAGAGGTTTGCAAGGGTGACTTTCAAAGAGCTAAAAATGTAATCGTCGCAAACAAAATGACCCTCGTCTCCTTTCTGTCCACTGCACATGCAGATTTACTGCACAAGTACCCATATCATGGTGCTATTTGTTAATGTCCTTGACTGTGCAGATTAAACAAACAACTTATGCAAATAGGCCGCAACATTTGCTGATTTAAATTAATAATAGCAACCAAAATCCCATTTTTATTCAGCCACAGACTCCCTAATATGTTTGAAAAGGGATATTTTATGTAAATGACTCATTGAAATCCATTTTTCAGTTAATCATTTTTGCTTATCTTTGCATAACTGTACTTGTTTGACTGAGCTGACGCAGTTTATTTCTAATTGATTTTTTTTTCCCGGTCACTGTTTTTGAATCAGTTTCACTTAACCTTTGTTGTAACAGTGTGGTGAATGAGTATCGCTTACAGGCAGGATCAGTTAGGCACTGGTGTACTTTACTTATTATTTTGAATGAACAGGAGAAAGAAGATAATTTTGGATGTTTATGTATCAAGTTAAGTAAACACGTGAACACCTAGCCGGAGGGAGAATTTATCCAGTTTGCTGTAAATTTTTCAGACTGGTGGGTTTAATTCTTAAAAGAAAAAAAGATCGTGTGTGTTAGATTCCTCCCGTCTGTCTCTACGTGCACTGTCAAGTTGACATTTTCATAACTCTTTTTGACCTTTTCCAAATTGCACAATTTATCTGATTTTGATTTTTTGATGGAGCTCAGCTGCTGGTATCAGATTAGTCGCAGGGAGGTGATAAATTGCATGCACAGTGCATGCAGTGTTATGTGTTACAGTCTTGTCTGAATGTTATCTCATCATTCTCGGTCTTTCATTACTTTAAATATTCAAAACAGTCACACTCAAAAACATAAAACTGCCCATGAACAATCATTGCCTTTATCTATAGAGGAGCTGCGGGCTGATATTCAGACTTAGAATCCCTCTCTCACTGTGTTTTCACAGGCTGTGTGCTTTTGACTTGCCTTGACTTTGATCCATATCCTGCTTCTTGGCAGGATTCTCTTACTCTGCTCTCGCTTTTTCTGCTCTCCCTTTGACTGTAAACCCTTTCATTGGCTCTCTCTCTCCGGTTTCTGTCTGATTCTGTCTCGATCCACTCTGCTAACCTGTCCTCGGGGGAGGCTCGTCGCCCTTCATCTGTCCATCTTGTGCCTTCTCTGCGGGTGTAGATGCCACTGCATGCTTCTACACCATCAGCTCCCTCATAAGTGGTTAAAATCAGAGGGAAAAAGAGGAAAATAAAAACAGTTATGTGACCTGACCCAGTCATCTGAGATCAGTACCTCCTGAGTTGAATGTCACAATTGACTTCTGTCTTGTGCGTTTCCACAGGCCGCGAGCAGGGCACATTTGTTTTTGACTTTTGTCACATCTCTGCGTTGTGATGTGAAATGGGCCTGAGCTGATCACACTGCAGCTTCAGTGTCTGCAGAGAGTAACACTGGAAGCAACTAATGAAGTCTTTTGTTGTAGCTTGAGTTTCACTGCTAGAGATTAAAATGATACAAATTTCAACAAGTATGTTGTGAAGCCGCAGATAAAATGTGAGATGGGAATGGATACACATCCAAAACCCGTGGAAATGAAATGAGTCTCAGTTGTCACTCCGTGGATGGTGAATGGATCATGGAAAATGTGGGAAAACCTGAAAGAGAGGCCATTCAAAACTACGCAGCCAACATCAGTCACCTAACAGGGGAACGTCAGCTGAGCTTACCTGTTGATGATGCAAGTTCACTGGTGTGAAGCATCAAATGCATGTGACAGGTACTAAAACAAACATGATGACACTTTGGTCACTATCTGCAGCTCTGCACCTCTACCATGTTTTGAAAAGCAGGTGTGCTGAGGGTACTCCACAACCCACTGGCAGATGGTAGAGGACCTTCGAAACTCCAAAATAGGAAATGAATAACCAGGTTTCTCAAAATTGTGTTGGTTACATTCCTTAATCCATTTTTATTTGCAGTAAATGCTTAATAGTAGATCTTATTTTCCCTTAGTAGTCCTGATGTAAACAGAGACAGCACTACATGAGAATGGCTGTGTAAAAGTAGTTTTCAGGTTTATGTATCTATCAAAGAGCAAAGTAGTGGATGGTGAGAATCAACAACTGGCAGCGAGACGATTGCCTGACTACCAGGACTAGCTCTGCCAGTTATAGAGCTATGAGCTAATGCAAACAATTCTACAACAGATTTTAACCCTCATTTAAAAGACTGATATCACTGCAGAGCGGGTGGCCAGCATGGACACCCAAGTTTGTGAATGCCATAACTTGAGAAGGAGGTGCCTTTGCACTGTCAAATTGATGCCATAGTAGCATCTGCTAAAAAGTAGGAAAAGTTTAAATCGTGGTGACCTCAAACTCAAAGTCAGAGGTCAGGTTTTCTGATAATCTTGTGAATATGATCACTTCACAGTGAAGCGATTTTCAAGTTCATACTACGGGTGGTCACCAGCATTACATTGTTTTTAAAAGCATTGATCCTAAAACATCACACGTACACTGTACTTACTGACTTCCTAACAGATTTGTATATATTCTAGAATTCTCCGTCTTAGATCTGCATCATCTTTCCCAGTGTTCTGAGTATTGGTCAGAACAAACCAGTCCTTTTTGTGCTGGCAAAAAAACACAGTTTTAGTCAAATGTGATCTCTAATTGAAGGGTAATAGACCGTTAATAGACAAAACTGGTTCCCATCCATCCATCCATTCGCTTCCGCTTATCCTTTTCAGGGTCGCGGGGGGCGCTGGAGCCTATCCCAGCTGTCATAGGGCGAAAGGCGGGGTACACCCTGGACAGGTCGCCAGTCTGTCGCAGGGCTAACACATAGGGACAGACAACCATTCACACTCACATTCACTCCTAGTGGCAATTTGGGTTATCCAATTAACCTATCCCCACAAGCTGCATGTCTTTGGACGGTGGGAGGAAGCCGGAGTACCCGGAGGGAACCCACGCAAACACGGGGAGAACATGCAAACTCCACACAGAAAGACCCCGGCCTGATGGTGGAATTGAACTCAGGACCTTCTTGCTGTGCGGCAACAGTGCTAACCACCGTGCCAAAAATTCAGTTCATTGTCAAAGACCTTAATCATATGAAAACATAAGCATGCACAAGCAGTCTACATTTTGCAGCATATGCAATTTATACAGTACAAACAAATGCAACCTGTATTGGAAAATGTAATGTTCTTCATCAATGTGAGGGCTGAAGGTGCTGCTCCTGGGCAAGACTGTTTGGCATGTACTCCATAAAACCACAGCGTATGATTTTCTGACTTTTGTGTTGACCTAATGAGATGGAACATTTTAATTAGAGGGTTGGATTATTACGCAGAGCCAAACTGTTGTGCCTATCTCCACACATGTGTTGAGGTATGACACATGCAACAACATGAATAAGTGCATTTTTTAAATTTAAGTAAAAATCTCAGCACTTAAAATGTTGCCATGAGTTAAGATTAGTTTAATCAAATGAAGATAAAAGGCGTATTCTGCTTCCGTTTCACCTTGAAGCAAAGTAGAGGAATGTTTCAGAGAGCTGGTGTCATGTAAAAACACTGTAGGCGTAATTCAAGACAGTAAACTGTCGCTGCAACCTTTTTCAAATGTTGCTGTTGGCATCGCGACTTTGACTTTGATCCGTATTCTATTGGCAAGATTTTCTGACTCTGTTCTCGCCTTTGACTCACACTGCTTTCTCTCTCTCCGCTTCTGTCTCCTCTCCCCCTTTTTTTTTTCTGTCTCTCCTCCAAATGCCACCCTCCTCCCCTCAGGGCGGGATGATTGCCCTTCTGCTGTCCATCCTCTGCCTGGTCCTGATCCTCTACACTCGCAGACGCTGGTGTAAACGCCGCCGCATCCCTCAGCCCCAGAAGAGCGCGAGTGCTGAGGCAGCTAATGAGATCCACTACATCCCATCAGTGCTGATGGGAGGCCAGGCACGCGAGAGCTTGAGGAACTCCCGGGGTCAGGGTCCAAACTCCAGCGGTACCCTCAGTATCCGGGAGACACCGATTTTGGATGGGTACAAGCAGGGTTTGGATGTGGGATGGTTAGAGCTCAAGCCCTAAATATAAGCACACAGCATGCGTACACATTGCTGAGTTGAATAACAGTATCTTGTTAATTCCATGCTACACAAGCAGAGCCTAATATTGCCTGAATATAGACAGCTGCTTCCACAAATCAGCCTGTACACAACACACTTGGTTTTATTGTATTAGCCTGTAATGTGTTTTGATGCCTTTATCAGTACATTGCGTCACACATTAGCCACTTGTGACATTTATTCTAATTTAGACAAGCCTGATAATGATTTCGCTAATTGATTTCAACTACATCCCCAGGTATGAGTATGACATTACCGACCTGCGTCACCATCTGCAGCGGGAGTGCATGAATGGTGGGGAGGAATTTGCCAGCCAAGTCACCCGTACCCTGGACTCGCTCCAGGGCTGTAATGACAAGAATAATATGGACCTCGCACCTGGTAAGCTGAAAGATGCACAAACAGCCAGGTCAGAAAAGACACGCGACCTAAAGAACAAGTGCACTGAACGATATTTCTCATGATAATTAGAAGTACAGATCATTTACCTTGACTTTAGGGTCATCGGCTTATTGGCTGTTATTGGTATTTAGCATTAAAGAGTATTTATTGTTTTATTTCATCTTATGCTGTTACTCATTTTCAGCAGATAAACACAGATAATTTCATGTCCTACCAAACGAGAGACAAGCGTAGCTCCAAGCCGGAGATGTTTCTTTGTTTGTTTTCATCTGACACTGTGCATTTTTCTAAGTAATGATAGAGGTTGAGACTCCATGTTGCTATGAAATGTTATCTTTTATAGTCATAAAGCAGTTACATTTTATTGCAGATGTTCATCTACCCATCTTATTAATGCATTTGTTTTTCCTCCTCCTCAGCCATACGGTTTTCTAAGTTACAAGACAATGCGTCAAAGGGGGTTATGTTTGTGTATTGCACAAACTCAGTTGCAGCAATTGCAGAGTGAAATAAATGAAAAATTAATTGGATTTTTAATTAAAACACATAAGTTTTATTTTCCCTCATAGGTTAGAAGTAATTATCTAAATGAATTTGGAGGGAATGATAGAGGATAAAAAAACATTTTCACAAACATGCATGGTGGAAATGTTTTGCCTGTGTAAAATCCACAAACATAAGGCATCTTGTTCACTTGTTTCTACAGTTAGTAGAATAACATCAGCTGTGTGACCCATGTAGGATGCAGATCACATATAAATATAAAAACTTTAAACAGTATTTTTGTCACCACTGACATAATTATGGAGCCACGTACCTGCCAAGAAATCTGGATTTTATGTTTTAGAGAAAGCATTTTTCATAATTGGTGGACTTTGGAGTTGAGCACCACTCCCATGAGAATTACTTCATGAAGTGGAGCAGTTGTGATGAAGGTACAGCCTCTGAATTTCAACTAAGGAGAGAGTCACCACTCGGATTCATCAGATCTCTTATAGCTGTGCTCTTGTAAAATCCAAACCGCTCCACCCCAGCGCTTATGGAGCAGAGTAATCCTGTGCATAATGCATTTAAGATGTGTAACGCAATGAACTAGAGAAATAAAAAAATGGAGACAGCAGCTCATGCATGGAATAGTAAATAGCGTGAACATCAGAGAGGTCACTCAGAAAATAACATTTGAATTTAGACTTAAAATAATGAATTTCAGTAAATGTGTTTTGGCTCCTCTGACCTTTTCTCTGCTCTATGTATAATGTAGTAGGTACACATACATAAACAAATGAAAAACAAGATGTCTGGGGTATTTCGTGTCTGTTGTCACTTGTGCACTTTGTACTTCTTCAAAATAATCTTGTCTTACAGTTTACTGTACCTGGTAGTGCGGCTACAGTTGTTCTACCAAATGTCTCATTTAAATGTTTTGAAATAAAACTTTATTTCTTTAAAATATCAAAATTTTCATAAAGATTTTTCTTTTGCACAATTGCAACATTTTATTGTTTCCATATTTTTAAAAAAAAGACATTAATAATAGAGAAATACGTGTTAAATTATCTGTAGTTTATTGTTATTAAGACATTTTGTGTCATTATTTATTACCGTATTTCCCAGACTACAAAGCGCACCTGAATATTAGCCGCACAAGCTAAAATCAGGGGAAAATCCTGTTTTGTACATACATTAGCAGCACCTGACCAAAAGCCGCAGGTGTTTCAATGTTGACTCATCATATGTAAGAGAATATGCACAAAGCGAATTGTCAGGAAAGAGATGGCTGTTTGGAGACACACCCCTTTTATTAATATTTTGAAAAACAAGTTATGGGTACATATTTGCACATGTAGTACATAACAGTAACCTGCAGCACACCAGAACAATAGATTCGGCCTACCTTTTAGGCTCAGGTACAGCGACACGGCTTTAACAAGAAGAAAAGTCAGTCATTCACCATCTTTCTCTTCTTCCTGCCCACTGAAACCACCAAAGTCCTCTCCTCCAGTGTCGGATACAAACAGGCTCAGGATGGCTTCGTCATCCACTCTCCGCTTCTCTCCTTCGTTGTCACTTAGAAAACCAAAGAAATCCTCGTTGTCAGAGTCGAACACCCTCTGAAGGGCCGTGGCGGTGTCCTCCTCTCCATCATGCAGCAGTCCAGCCCTTAGAAATCCGTTAGTGATCGTGGATGTTTTCACACTTTTCCACGCTGTCAGAATCCACCGGTGGAGTTGAGCATAACTTGCTTTTCGCAAGTTTATCGCCGCTCGTCATCCACGCCTCCAGCTGAACGCGTAGCGCTACTTTGAAGTTTGTTTTTCGCGCTACTTCGTACGGCACTACGTTGCCTGGCGGACGGACATGTGACTAACATACCACTCTTGAACCCCGATCCTTCCGCCAGGCAACGTAGTGCCGTACAACAGCAGAACAAACAAAACAAATCCTCTTACGATATGACAAAAATCATGGACAATCCATAGAAAAGCCGCACCTGACTAAAAGCCGCAGGGTTCAAAGCTGGTGCTTATAGCCCGACAATTACGGTAGTTTGAATTACACTGAGATGGACAAATATACTGAAAAAACTAGTTGGGTTTATTAATTATTGAATACAATGGCATGTATTAGAAAATATACCACATACTAGACGTCTGCAAGCGACGTTTTAAAATACTGATGGATTTGTTTATTTTTGTTAATAATTCATGCTTTCGCTCATTTCTTTTTGCTATTTTGCAATTCTCTAAGCTAATGCACACATATTTTAGAAATTATGGTGAGACAAAGCTTAGTAGTGGCTCTGAAAACATCATCCACAGAGATCCTGAATTAAGTTTAATCCGAATCCATGACACAGATGTGTGTGTTTTTTTGTTTTTTTAAACTGGAACAAAGTGGAGGACATACTGACATTGGCAGAAAATTACAGCTACCATGACAAACAGTGTCTGTGACTAAATAGCATGACAGTCACATATCTGCAGTAATATATGATTTTTAGTGTTTCCATGGAACTTCAGCTCTTAATATTTACAGAAATAGATAATTTTTCCCTCTGAGGCTTAAATGGGCTCTGTCTAATGCCTTAATAAGTTTTCATTTCATGCCAGCTTTTGTCTGTCTTTAATTTTGCCTGTTTGACTTCTGGTACAGCAAACAACATCCTGGATTTTCTTTCTTAGTATTGGTAATACTTTATGCTTGCCACGTCAAGCCAAAGCAAAGAAACAAAAATGTTTTTCGAAGTGGGTGCTTTCTCATTTTAACTCTTTGCCCAAAAATTCAATTAAACAAAAAAGAGTGTTTATTGAACCTTCCACCTCAAACTCATGTGTCAAATATAAAACACGTGACTTTAGGAAGCTTTAAGGTTGGTACGTCTCCTAGCTTACATTTAAGAAATCATTCTTCTTATCTGCAGTGAGTGACAACACCAAGTTGGCGCTAATGAACAAATACAAGGACAACATCATTGCCACGAGTCCCATCGATAGCAACCACCAGCAGAACACCCTGCTTCCCCACAATACCTCCACCAGCCAACGCAAACGTCTCTCCAGCAACACCCGCGGTGAGTCAATCTCTGCCTTGGATTTGGCACAGACAGCAGATAACATCAACACCACCAATCCATGAGTCCTCTCCAGGACTACTAGCAGCATCAGATCATTAGCTGGACATTGTTGTATCGTTACATGTGTACACTGATCCTGTCAGGTGGCAGCCTGGGGACTTTATGAAGGCAGTTACATTTGAAAGAAAAGGTTTTCACATGACTTGACATACTTGACATGGCCCTCCAGACAGTAAAGCCAACCTGAAACTTTAATTCTTCTCCTCTCTCCCCTTTTTGTGTACGATAATATAAGCTACAGAATGAATGTACAGTTTTTAATTGTTGCTTATACTAATAACATACTGTGTGGACATCTCATTCACATCTCTGTGAAAAGAAGAAGCAGAACACAAAGTATTACCATGAACGCTGGTGTAATCTGTGCTTTTTATACAAGATAGGTCCTGCATGGCAGTTATGTGTCTAGTTTAGTTAATGCAGTTCAGAGGCTTTAAAAAATCATAATAACCTTAAACCAAGGCTTTAGGGAAACAAGCATAAACACAAATGGTTTCTATCTTCAGAATCTGTCGGTGCAGTGAAATCAAGTCCTAAATGTGGTGGAGTAAGCCGACTAGACATTTTGAGTAGATTTATCAGCAGAGAAAGTGCCACTACTCACTACTTGCTGCTAATGTTTTTCAGTGGTCAATAGTTGTTTTATTTTTTTTTCATTCTGTAGCAATTTGCATATAATTGCCAAATTGCTGCACAGCCTAGCTCTGTTCCTGGAGCTTTAGTAATTCATAATGCAAAAAAATCTTCACTCAAGTGATCACATAAATTATTGACTTTCACTTCATTATCCAATTTTTCTCAATGCATCCGTGTTACACACTCACAGTGTTCACAGGAATAAAACAGACTTCAATATTATTGAGTTTTACCAGATAACATCCAGACACACTTGATATGATAATATGATACTGCTCTGTCAAGTCCAGGCAGTGGTCACTTACAGATGCAAGGCAAGGAGTAAAAATTGTTTTATTTTTTAATAACAAGTAATAGGACATAAACAATAATAGAGAATAGAAATTGTTTTACGTTGCAATTGGACTTTGTAAAAATGAAGTTTTCCTAGCTAGCTAAGGTGAGTATTGGTTGCCAGTAGATGTCTGTGTAGGTTTTCAGTCATCCAGGTCATGGTAATTTAAGGAGCTTGGAAAGCAAAGTGGCAAACAGCCACTTCATAAACACATGGCACAACATGGAAGAGCCACCTCGACAGGACAAGACTCAGCTGTACATCCACAGTGCCATGTGTTCATATTTTGGACAGAGAGGACAGATGGTTTGAAAGAGCAGTGAAAGAAGCCATCTATGTCCATGTGAATGTATGTGAACGACCATCTTTGAACAGAGGTGGTGGCTTACGAAACTAAGTTTTGAGATCCCTTTCCAGACGTCTTAACACCCACGCACACCCGAAACCTCTGCTGCTAATGACTCACACCCTTTTTTACACCTTGGCTCATGCGATGAGGCAAGTGATCTATAGTGGGTCAACAACAATCTTCAGGGACAACTCCCACTAGTGCAAAAAACCCTGAACTCCCCACTATTTGGTCTTAGAAGTGAGGAAGCTTCTCGGATGAGAGCTGACTTAAAGAAGTCCAGTCACTTTTCTTTCCAAGCTTCTTAAATTCCAATTAGATGTTGTTTTTTCAGTGTTGTTCAGTTTCAATGTTATTAGAGTGATCAGCCGCTCCTGTTCATTGAAAGCAAAGAGATTTAGTATCAGATTGCCTTTGTTAATGGTTTCCTCTACAAAAGCTAAAGTCAGACTTGGGAAGTTCAAATAAATGTTTTCATGTAACCTCAACATTCAAAGCATAATACATGTTAATGCAAGTAGCCACAGAAATGGTAGCTGCTAACATGGTGCTGCTAACAATGCTGGCCTAACAGTGAGGTTTTAATAAGATTTGTCAGTCAGTATCACAAAAACATGCATGAACGCACAATTAGTATAAAAGTATAAAACCTTTGTTATAAAAAGGAATTGACAAAAGGAATTAACAAAACATTGATGATTTTTTTTGTAAAACTTGAATTTCAATTTGACTTTAATATGCTTGTGGTTACTCGCATTGAAAAAAATCCCTGTCTTTTACCAATCACACCTGCATCAGCTGAAATACATTTTCTCTGAGATCTCATTTACTTGTGACCTACGGTAATTGTATTTGTAAACAACATATCAACATGTTTTTTTCATTTATTTTCTTGTTTTCCCATCATTGCTTCTTTTCAGACAAATGACTGAATATTGGTTCACCACACTAGTAACCAGAAAATGCTCTTGGAACCCAAAAGGCTAAGCCCTCTCCAAGTACTGTGTCTCATTATATGGGCATCTTTGTAAGATGTTTTGTAGGAGCGAAAATGCATTTCACTAAAAATGTAAAGGAGGATATAGAGGCCTGGGAGCGTGAGGGTCCTGCCCAGTATCTTTGCTGTTTCTAGGACTGCTCTTCTGGACAGAGATCTCGTATGTTGTTCCTGGGATCTGCTGGAGCCACTCGCCTACCTTGGAGGTCACTGCACTGAGTGCTCCGAATGCTTCTCAGGTTCTTCTCTCAGTCATTGGCACTTCTCCAGCTTCTCATGTTCCTTCTTCCCAATACCGCCGTCATTCGGTATAGCTACATCTATCACTACAGCCGTTTTCCTCTGCTTGTCCACCACTGCTATACCCGGTTGGTTACCCATCACCAGTTTGTCTGGCTGTATCTGGAAGTATCACAGGATCTTAGCTCAGTCATTCTTGACCACCTTGAGGGCCATGTCCCGTTTTGACCTCGTGACTTCCAGGCCATACTCGACACAGATCCTGTACACTATGCCAGCTACTTGGTTATGGCGTTCCATGTATGCCCTGCCTGCTAGCATCTTGCACCCTGCTGTTATGTGCTGGAGTGTCTCAGGAGCATCTTTACACAGCCTGCACCTGGGGTCTTGCCTGGTGTGGTAGACTCCAGCTTCTATGGATCTTGTGCTCAGAGCTTGTTCCTGTGCTGCCATGATTAGTGCCTCTGTGCTGTCCTTCAGTCCAGCTTTGTCCAGCCACTGGTTTTGGATGTTAGCCACTTCCTCTGTCGCCGTCAATGATGGTTTTTCTCCTTGCTCCTCTTTCTTGGGTTCCTGCTGCCTGAGGTATTCAGTAATCACACAGTCAGTTTTAGCCATCTTCCTAATGTACTGATTGATGTTTGTTGTCTTATCCTGGGCAGTGGTTCTGACACTCACCACTCCTCTGCCTCCTTTCCTTTCACTTAGTGTCCAGTCTCAGGGTGCTAGATTTGGGGTGAACCCCTCCATGGTAAGGAGCTTTCTTGCCTTGATGCCAGTTGCTTCTGTCTCCTCCGTTGGCCAGTTTATAATCCCAGCAGGGTACCTGTTCAGTGGAAGGGCGTAGGTGAAGATAGCCCAGATCTTGTTCTTTCTATTCAGCTGATTCCTCAGCATTTGCCTGACTCTTTGCAGGTATTTGGTGGTTGTGGCTTTCCTAGTGACCTCTTCGTGGTTTCCATCTGGCTGTGGGATTGGTACACGTAGCTGTCCTCGATGTCTGCAATGTTGCCTTCTGGTAGTGCAATCCCCTCATTTCTGACTTCTGACTAGCAGTGGGGACAGACCACTTGGCAGACTTGATGGTGACTTGTGCTACTGGCTTAAAGTCCTGCCTCTAGTGTTGTTCAACACATTTCTATTGAGTTTAGATGTGTCCTTGATCCAACACAGCTGATTTAAATGGATAAATGACCTTCTCAACATGTCTTGAAGTTCTCCAGAGGCCTGGTAATGAACTAAACTTGTGATTCAGGTGTGTTGACCCAGGGTGAGATCTAAAACCTGCAGGGACACTGGCCCTCATGGACTGGGTGTCACAGTCTGGCGAGGGCAGACTGTATGAATTGAAAAAAGGACCCAAAATGCAGACTCCAAGGAACAGGGAACAAAACTTGAATGTTAACAAAAGGTGAGCCGTTTAATATGGCTGGTAGAAAAGGTACAAACAAAGGGCAAGGCAAACTGAAG